>NC_051220.1:5625000-5707500 GCF_015220715.1 Pygocentrus nattereri | reverse complement strand
TCAGGGATGGAAGTAACGAATTACAATTACTCTCGTTACTGTAATGAAGTTTTTTTGTGGATTTATACTTTGAGTATTTTTTTAAAAACTTAAGTTTTACTTAAGTATTTTTATAGTGAGGTATTGTACTCGACGTTGGTACCAAAATCCGTCAGCTTGACTTTCTGTTATATAAGGTGGCATTATAACATTGCTCAATATCTTTCAGGCAGAAATGTATGATAAGACAAAATGAAAGCTATATGTACCCCATTCAGATGGTGTCAGTTGTTTGTAATGTAAATACTATAACTTAATGTGTATCTTTTCAAACAGTGTGATTTTATTTTTAGGCATATCTGTAAGCAAGGAATGTGCTTTATCAACAGTCAGTACTAAGTTTTCTATGAATGTATGAAAAAAGAATACATTGCTTATATTCATTCACGCTGATGGAAATGTTTTGTTTACAGAGGAAACATCCTTTTATGCTGAAGGCCTACAGCGGCCTTGTAGCCAAGCGAACCCTGGAAGACCATGGACCAGCAAATGTCCATAACAAGCAAACAAAGATATCTGATGTGACTGAAGTTAGTGCTTCCAGACGTGTGCCACAGCAGAGAGTTGACAAGTTTATGATCCGCTTTATTTGTGAGGGTCTTCCTCCGTTTTCTGTTGCTGAAGAACCTGCGTTTAAAAATCTTTTGTCAACACTGAATCCTCAACGCAAGTCCTTTCTAGACCTGCTCTTCAAACTAAAACACAGGAAGCTGCAACTCAAATGAAGGTAAATGTAATATCACATCTCAGAAGAGTTACCCATGTTGTCACCATCACTGATTGCTGGACAGCTCACCACAGAAGTTATATTGGTGTCACTGCTCATCGAATAGATGAAGAAACATTGAAAATACCATCTGCTGCACTTCCCTGCAAGAGGTTGAGAGGGTCCCACACCTTTGATGTTCTAGCAGGTGCCCACTCACAGTACAAGATAAGGGATAAGGTGGTGAGAACCACGACTGACAGCAGTTCGAGCTTTATTAAGGTATCCAGTGTGTTTGGCGGTCAGGATCCGTCTGAGGAGGCAGAGTTGGAGGAAGATTCTTCTGAAGAGCTCCAGACAGACTAGCTGGACACATTCAGCATCTTGGAAGAAGACAGTGGTCTTGAATACCAGCTTCCCCAACATCAAAGATGCACAGCCCACCTGTTAAATTTAGTTGCCACGACAGAAGAAAAGAATGGTACATACAAATGACTATCCTGTGGAGCCTTTGGAAAATGCCCAGCGTTGTGGAACAAAACAGGCCGGTCATATATAGCTGCAGAAATTGTTGAAGATGAATGCAAAACTCGGTGGAGCTCCGTATGGCTGTAGAGAGAATCTTGCAGCAGGAAGGGGAAGACGGTTGGTTGGTGATGGGTGTTAATTTCCCGCCTTGCATTAGTGTTAATGACTAAAGCATGTGCTTCAAAAGTCTCTTTTACTTACTGGAACTTGTCATATTAAAGGATTCCTGCGAACATACCTCTAAACATTTACTGCGTGCTGTACAGGCCGAGTCCAGCCGAAATTGCCTTCTTGAACGAGTATCCTTCATTGCCATGAAGCCTGTGGTGAAGGCTTTAAACATCCTTCAGTCTGAGACAAATGCATACATGGGATGGTTACTTCCTTCCTGTGATCTTTCAGCTACAAGCAAAGCTCAGAATGGAAGCTTCCCCCAAGATGTGTCTGCCACTCATCAGAACCGTTCAGGATAGTGTCCAAAAGTGCTTTGGTGGGATGATGGAGGACCCTGAGCTAATAGCTGCAGCAATCCTTCCGCCAAAGTTCAAGCCCATGTGGCGGAGCGGCGTAAATTTTGTCAATGCACGACTACGCCACCTAGAGGTGATTTCACCTCTAAGAAAAAAAAAAAAAAAAAAAAAAAAAAAAAAAAAAAAAAAGGCACTTAAGGCCTAGAGAAGAAAAGACACCCAGGTTCAACACACTCAAAGGCCAGAGACGGGGTACAATCATTTAATAGAGATTTATTGACAATTATTTTAAAACATCTTTTCCACCAGGCAGACCAGGAATTCCCTTCTTGGAGAATCAATATAAAAAAAGAACTAGCAATAATTTATTTAAACTACCAGTAACAATTTAGGAAGGAACTGGGTTAAGGGCTTACCACGACCGAAGGAAGTACAGAGATAGGAATATCCTCTACACTACAAACCACACATGTCAGTGCCACACATCTCAATCACACCCAACGTGCTCCACACTACAGGAAAGGTGAATAGAATTCCACATCCCCAAGTCAGATGCTTGGCCCCCAGCTCCTATCCAACAAAGAGACAAACAGATTTAAAAAAAAAAAAAACACAGCCAAGAAGGGGATCCCGTGCTCCCATACAGTTCTGCTGGTTCTTCAAAAAATAAAAAAAACAAAATAAAGTTGTTAAAGTAAGCCAACAAATAAAGCAAACATACCAAAATCAGTTAAACAAAAGAAAAAAAAAAAAAACAACCCAGAGAAGTAAATCAGGAATAAACCCCAAAATTAAGCCAAAACAGATCCAAATTAATAAGTCAGAATAGAAATCAAAAACCAGCAAAATTAGCAACTCAAATAACCAATGAACAATAAAGTAAAAATTAAATTAATCACGAACCTTAACCCCACAAAATAACAAAAAACAAAATTAAGATAAGAAAGTAGAAAAGAAAACCAAAACCAGAATAACTCAAAATAACTAAACAAAACAAAACTTAATGCAACACCAAAAAAAAACAAATAAACCCAGGCAAAACAGCAGCACCGTGAGGAGCTGAAATCAGTCCGCACAATCTGGACGATAAAACCTAAAACAATACACAGAATTACCATAAATTTAGTTAATATTTGATTTAAAAGTCAATGCAGCTTGCATACTTACCAGCACAGCATCAATTTCTGCCAGCAGCCACAGCAAACAATGGCCACAGCAGACAGCAGCAGGTAATAACACACAGCAGCTCCAGCTGACAATGGCTACAGCCAACAGCTCCAGCAGACAATGCCCGCAGCAAGGCAGCACAATCACTAACACTATCCCACCACCCAAGAAATAAGGTAGCCAAAAGCTGTACTCACTGCCAGAACATATATAAAAGGAAACAGGCAGAAATTACCTTTCTAAAGTGAAAGTGCCCAGGCAACATCAGAGATGCATACCACAGCGCTGAGCCGGCAATCGAATACGAGCCCGCGACTACAAACAAATACGAGGAGTTAGTAATTAAGCCAACTACCACGTTATCCCGTAATGCTGTGAACAGATACCTTAAACTCACGAGAAGTAATCCAAACAGTCACGCTAAACTCCACGCTGAACGCTGCCGGCACGGAAGTCACAGCAGAAAGGAGGGGGGACAGGAAGCACACCAAAAGTAGTCGTCCCCCTGCCCATATATAGGGTACAAAGGGGCCGCCCAGTAATTTAAACGCGGCCACGCAGCTTCACAAGCAATGTAGGTGGAGTCGCAAAACCCCACCTGCTACACCCACTTGGACTGAGAATGCTAACAGCACAATAAGAGCCGCCGTGCAGTTTTCAAATGTAACACAGAAATCCTCGGGCTTTAGACAAACAAGATCTTGTTGTATGTGCTCGTAACAGTATTACTAAGAATAGAAAAACAATCGCAACATAAGGTTTTATAAGGTTTTAACATAAGGAGACAGAGAGAGAGAGAGAGAGAGAGAGAGAGAGAGAGAGAGAAAGAAAGAGAAAGAGAGAAATAAAGAGAGAGAGAGAGAGAGAGAGAGAGAGAGAAAGAGAGAGAGAGAGAAAGAAAGAGAGAAATAAAGAGAGACAGAAAGACTATCGCTTCATTTAGTAGCTTTCAACGTGTAATTTCAATAATAAATGAACTTACCAGTTAAAAACCACGTGCGAACCTTGTGGTTGGTGGAAAGCTCAGATACTGTCTGTTTGATATGATGATTCACATACAGACAAAATCCACCCACATTACACATCCTTCTGCGCCCAGAGGCGGGAAATAGCAGCCCAGGCCGTTTTTCAGATAATGGGACACACTTTAGACTGTGTGAAAAATGCGATGCCATCTGGAGGCGGAGTGTGTTTTCGCGTCAGTGAAGGTGAAGCAGAATACGCGAAAAAGTCCTGCGGTTTGGAATTGTCGCACACTCCTCAACAAGAGCTCGGCGGCGCTGTTAAACACATTGAGACACATCGGAGCTCCGCGAGGTGAGACCACCTTTATCCACTTTACTGTAGAACATAATGCTCGGTGTAGTCGCTGCTGCTCTAAGCAGGTGGAGGCTTATTAGTTACTGTGTTAGCAGTAAAACACAAGAGCGCAGTTAAAACCAGAGAAAGACTAAAATAAGAGAGAAAGGAGTGAAAGGAGGGTCTGGACAGCGGGAGGTCCAAGTTTCTCTCCTTTCACCATTCAGGAAAAAGTGACCACTAAACATGCAGCTTTTAATCTTTAAAGAAGTAAGTGAGCGGGTTACCTGGCATCATTACATCAACAGAAGAAGAGTTTGTGGTTTGGTCACTCATCATTTTAAAGTTCGATGAGTTCAGCGTTTCAGCTCAACCCGGGGGTTTAAGGTTAGAACCTGCAGAACTGTTTACAGTGATGGTCGAGTTGCCAGATATCGCCGTTAAGACCACAAACGTGTCCAATTTTAATTTCACTATTTGACGAAAAGGGAATTTCGTTTGATTAGAGATAAACTGTCATATAAAACCGAGAAAAACGGCGAAAAGACCTTTTTAGAGGTCAGTAGATTTTGAATATGACATATAGAGCCAGCTTAGAGCTTCTTCCCAAACCACGCCTATACTGACAGTGACGCAGTTTAGACTTGCCTCTTGCAGAAACAGGTGCACCAGTGTGCGTTTTGCTCTTTTCTGTTTGTTACCAGAGCAACTTTGGCTTCTTGCGATGTTCAGGGAGCAGCATACACGCTATAGGCTAACACAGCCTCCCTATGGTGAACATGTAGTTTATGAGCATAATTACATATCATGCTTGTGAAATGGAAAAATGAATGATTCATTTTTATTTGGAGCACTCCCAATGTTGCTGCTAAATGAGCGTGCTTTAGTTAAATTAGCTTTCAACGGTTTTTATCAGCTGAAAATAAAGACATAAATAAATAGTTTAATTATTATTTAAATAAGCCTAAAGTTTTAGGAGGTGGGACGAATGGAGTAAAGGAGCATCACTGTTACCCTTAAAAACAAAACCAGAAGGAGCTTCCAGTTTGTGTAACACTCATATTAACAGTTACTGTACTCACTTTGACATGTAGCTCACATTTCTGCAAAATCTTGATGACTGAATTTGCTTAATATTTTTACGTCAGAGTTGCAGGAAATCAAACTTTCTACATTCAGAGATATGATTTGAATAACATTTACTCTTTAATGATCTATAATCTATAAGCCACGTCGTCTTGACTATATTTCGCAGGATTTACTTCGAGGGTAATCTGAACTCAAATCAAACATGTTCTTTCTTCTGTTGAGTTTAAACAGAATTTGAAGCCTTCCTGATGACATTTACTCAAGTTCTGTCAGCTTAATTATACATATTTTTAATTTCCTCGCGTAAATTTAACTACATTTAATCGTGTTCGTGCTATTTCATTAAATTATGTAGATTGTTAAACAACATTTAATGTGGCGTGTTTGAGAAAGATAGAGAGACATTCCTAGAAATTCAGCAAAGTGACCGCTGGGCCCTGATTGGTGCTCTGGCTTTGCGCTTCTTTCGTTTTGACATGTTACGTTTTTATACACACAGAAACCAAAAGGAACGACAGATTTCTCAAAATGTAGGAGGAAAAAGTCGGATATTAGACTCTGAAATGTAGTGGAGTGAAAGGAAAAAGTCGCCCAGAATGGAGAAACTTCAGGACAGATACAGAAAAAAATACTTAAGTACAGAAAGTAATTACATTTACTCAGTTACTGTCCACCACTGCCTGTTTCCAGACGGATAAATGGTTACATCAGTCGGTCTGTTAGACAACACTATGATTTATGAATTTACATGGTATGTTTGTTTGTCCTGGACGGTATTCTGACTTGTGATGAGGAAAAACTGTCAAGCCTGCTGGACCAACCGGGAAATCTGTGTTTAAATAGCCTTTCATCAATTTTTCTGTTTGTATCCAGTTTTCTGTTTCATTTGCATCGATTTTCATGGCTTATTTAGTGTATTTTGCTGCATGTCTATTCTCTAAACACTGTGCTGCCCTTCAGTGCGGCGCTTGGCACTCCGCTGCTTCACCCGCACAGCCTTAACATTGGCACCGAAACGTCTTCACACATAGTACTTACAGCCCCGCAGATAGAGCTCAGCCCAGTTCACTGTAGGACTGTTGTAGGAGATCATCATCATCATCCTCCTCCTCCTCCTCAGATTTCTTTATTAACCTGTAAAATGTGCAAGTCCTACTTCTACTTTTTATTAAATATGAGGATTTACATATCAACAAAATGCACCAACCACGTAGAACACTCTTCCACACGTTGCAATTGCAGAGGCAACAAATCTTCCATAGTGCAGCTTTAATTTCAGTTGAGGATCAACACGTTTTACAGGAGCCTGTTTTACAGGCAGGACAGTCACATCATCCACAAATGAAATCATGCAGATGTTCTATGTCTTGCAGAAAGAGAAGAACTGAAGGAATCAGCGATGGACGCTCTAAAGGGGGCAATCATCGGGGGCACGGTTGGCTGGTATTTTGGGGTCTCTGGAGGTTTTAGTGGAGGTGTGTAGCTCAGATTTGAACACTGTATGTTTAAATCACTGTATTTTAAACTCTGAGCTCTGAACTCTGGGTGTAAATTGTCAGGTGCTGTTGCTGGGGGTCTGATGGCGGGGGTCCTGAGCCGGAGTCCTGAGCAACTAAGTGACATCTGCCAACTGACACCTGAAACAAGAGAAGTTCTGTCCGCTGCCTTTCAGAAGCTGATCCAGGAGGCAGCCTGGGCTTGTGTGGAACACTTCACTCATAACGTTCTGAAGCTTCCACATAACAGCAGTTTAATAGGGATGCACTGAAATAAAGGCAGAAATGAATGAATCTGTGTGGTTTATGACGTGACGCAGCGCCTTTGTTTTTGATGTGCTCTCTACTAAATTTGCTAATAGACTGAATTTATTGGTCTCTGCTTCATTTCAGGCTCAGCATGATCTCTCACATCACACACTCACAGAATGCTTGAATGATACTTACAAAGGTTCTGCATTGAAATATGATATATAATAACATACATAACAAACCAGACCAAACCCACTAACTCAGTTTAATCTCTCAGATTATATTTTATACTGTACTCGCTGCGCTATGATAGTATGTTGCTAGATATGCTAGCTATATATTTAGCTGGGAGTGCCTAAAAGTTATTATTATTATTATTGTTATTATTATTGGTGTTATTATGTAGTTATAATTATATAGATATTATTATTAGTAGTGTGTTATAATTATTATTATTGGTTATTATATTAGTATTATTATTAATAATAATAATAGATTAATTAATACA
This sequence comes from Pygocentrus nattereri, assembly GCF_015220715.1. NCBI lineage: Eukaryota > Metazoa > Chordata > Actinopteri > Characiformes > Serrasalmidae > Pygocentrus > Pygocentrus nattereri. The sequence goes on along the minus strand of NC_051220.1, from coordinate 5,699,946 downwards.
TTATTATAGATGTTATTTTTTATTATTATTATTATTATATTGTTTTTATTATAATTATAGTTGTTATTACTAGCAGTATTATTCTAGTTGTTGTTATTATTATTATTATAGATGTAATGTTTATATTATTATTATATAGTTTTTACTATTATTATAGCCGTGATTATTATTATTATTATTTATATGAATAATATTACATTATTAATATATTATTATATTAAGGAGCTCTAAATCTGAATTACAGTAACTGCTGGTAACTCTGTCTAATTTGGTATTTCTTGTGTGTTTGCGGGCTGATCTTCTCTCTCGCCCAGCCTGTTCCAGAGCTGTTAGATCAACCTGTAAAGCTGTAGGTCTAAAACGGTCCAAGTGCGCTGCTGCCCTCTGGTGGAGGTATTGCAGATCCACTCACCGCTTAATGGATGTTGTGTGTGTGTGTGTGTGTGTGTGTGTGTGTGTGTGTGTGTGTGTGTGTGTGTGTGTGTGTGTGTGTGTGTGTGTGTGTGTGTGTGTGTGTGTATTAGGTCATGAGAGGTAATGTCTTATCTTATCTAAGAACTATCAAGCATGCAAAATGGAAAAAAGAAACAATTTCATTCCACATATCGATGTTGTGAAGGTTATCATTGATAAAATGTGTTGGGTCATATCAGACTTTGTATTAAGCATTATGAGACAGTGTGTTGGGTCATAGGAGACAGTGTGTTGGGTATGATGGGATCGTGTGTTAGGTTCTAGATTTGTGTTAGAACATAATGGGCATAATGTCATCGATAAACTTCATGTTCCTGAGAATTATAAAGATGTTCATAACCAAGCTGAGTGCTTGAATCACATTCTTTTGCAAATATCCAGAAGTCAAAGACCACTTCAACCAAGTAGGACAACAACCAGAGTAGTGTTGGGAAAATCTCTGTTATAAGAAATGACCTTTAGGCGAGTTTACAGACTTTACTTTTCAAGTTTCAACATTTCCTTTCAAACAGAGATTCATTCCGTAGTTTGTTTTTCAATGCCACCATCTGCTGGTGAAAGTGTGGTACTGCAACACAGCAGACATGAGCAAGACATGCAGGATACAATCAGACAGACAGACAGACAGACAGACAGACAGGCAGGCAGACAGACACTATGAAACATATATGACTTTATGAACGGTACATACAAAATTATAAATACAGTATATCCATGAATGATATATACATGTGTATATACAACATAATCCTATAAAAACAGTATATATAAGGTATGTTACATATCGATGGAGTAAGCAGTTATGTGTTGTGCAACATACAGGTATGAGTGTTAGTGGAGTGGTGTAGAGTTCAGCAGGGTGATGACGGAGCTGGACCTGAGTCTGGGAGGAGGTTAAAGAGTGTATTAAACAATTTATATATGCAAGTTTAAATATAAAAATATAAAAACCTGTGTAAAACTCTACTAAAACACTCATAAAGAGATGAGCTGGTCAAAACCTCTTTGTGGAGCTTGTACTACCTGCTTGGTCCAGCAGAGAGCAGCAGTGCACTGCTGTTGTAATCAAGCTGAAAAATCTGCTTCATTTCAGGCTCAGCATGATTTCATTTGGTCCATTGATGAGACAGAGAATCAAGTGGCAGGAGCGAGAAAATCGGTCCACAGATATAAACACCAGATTAGACCGAGTTACCAGCCAGTTACTGTAATCAGATGTACAGTGTTCCTACTGTAATGCTTATTTATGAGCTGCTGTCCTGTATGTTTGGTGCTAACATGGTTTACAAATCCCATAGAGACTGAATCCCATAGCTTTGCATTATTGTAGCAGTGCTAATCACACACTCACAGAATGCTCAAATGATACTTACAAAGGTTCTACATTGAAATATGCTATATAACGTAATTCAGAGTAGCTTAATGTGAAATGGTTATTTTGTTGAGAAGCCTACTGATGTCTTTACAGTGGTGGTGATAGGAACCAGGGGTCCTGAAAGCCACAGCACAAATCCAAAACCACCAGGGAACCGCCACTTGTCTTCTGAGTCTTTAAATGTAATGTTGGTGATGGTACAATGGTGGTAAATCTGACCCAAAAAACACTTGGAAAATAAATTGTTGGACAAGAGGGCCTGGCTCACAATCTCCATTCTAGTTTATCCCAAAGGTGTTTGATGGGGCTGAGGTCAGGACTTTATGGACCTTGCTTTGTGCGTTGGGGCTTAGTCATGCTGGAACAGAAAAGGCTCTTCCCCAAACTGTTCCCACAAAGTTGGAAGCGTACAATTGTCCAAAATATCTTGGTTTGCTGAAGCATTCAAATTTCTCTTTCAATGGAACTAAGGGGCCTAGTTCAACCTGAAAAACAACCCCACAGCATTATCCCCCCTCCACCAAACTTTACAGTTGGCACAATACAGTTGGGCAGATAATGTTCTCCTGGCATTCGCCAAACTCAGCCTCATCCATCAGACTGCCAGATAGAGAAGCATGATTCGTCCAGCATGATTTCAGATCATTTTGGAGTTCCAGGTTTAAAGGTACGTCTAGCTGATGATACTGTATGTTTTGATGTATTATTATAATACTGTTACACTGATATTACAGAAGCCATACAATAATTGTTGTTAATGTTTCCCAGACGTCAGCATGATGGCACACTGTGTAAAATTGTTAAACATATACAGTACATTATACTGTGCATTATTGAGAACCAGCCCTGACAACATAGGCAAAAGTATGGAAGCCTGTTTTTACCAATGTCATTAAAAATAGTATTTATAAAAATGATAAAATTCCAAAAACCAATAACCAATAATAATGAGGAAATTCATTAGAATAGAATGTAACTCATAAATACAACATTTAAATGTGATGTTGGACCAGGTTTTTTCACCAACAAGGGGTAAACGTTTCCTTCAATTTGAGAACCGTTCTTGAAACGTACACATGAGGGCGCCAGAGTGCCCTACTCTGGGTTTTTCCAGACTGCTGCCACTGGAGTAGTTGCGGAGCTGTGCCTTGTCTGAAACGTCCCCTAATCAGTAAATCCTACATTTTAATATATGCTTGTTTCTTGCAGTCACACAGTCCATTCTAAGTGTCCCCTGTCCACTAGAGAACACCAATTGTATACTACTTATTACGGTGCCCTGTGGGACTCTTTGTGCGCTGGATATTCTGCGCTATATAATTCGGACCACAACACAAAATGTCAGAATCTAATAAGTCGGAGAGCTGCTTTGTTGTCATAGCAACTTCAGTTAAGACTGAATTCAGGAAAGAAGCCATTACAGAACAAGTTCTTAAGTCTATAATTATTTCCAGATAAGAAAACGGTATCACAGAAACATCCTAAGTTGCCAACATATCCTAAATGTTTTCTTAACTTTAAGTTAAACCCCAGAGCATCTTAACTTCTGTTTACCGTCTGTTACTACTGTTTTATGAAGTGACAGGAGGCGCAGTTTACTATAAGTAGCTTAATCCTGTCACATCTATCTACACTTTGCTTTGACTGAGTATTTTTTTAACAGCACTTAAAAGTCCCAGACGCTGCAGACATGATTTCCACTGCCACTTTTTTTAGCTTCTTGTGCTCTTCGGGGTGATGGTGGTGAATAATGAGTAGACAGAGCTGATTATTAGGAGTAACCTTAGTGCTCAGCTAAAGCCTTTGGGAAATGGAGACTGAAACTGAGGCAAAGCTCCGCATAACATGAAGCACTATAACATTCTTTCAGTTTATCGCGCTTTAGTTTAATTTGACTTTCTTTACACCAGTAAAGGTAGTTAATGTTAGCTGCCTGGCTAGCTAATTTGATTACTTGATTTACTTTTGACTGTAAATCAAGTTGACTGTTGACTTCAATCAAGTAAGTTAAGATTTCCCAAACTGAGATAAGAAAAGATGCTGAGATATGATACAATTCTTAAATGAAGATATGATTTGCTTCTGTACTATGACTTTGTGGAAAAAATCTAATCTTGACCTGTCAGAACTTAAATTATTAGGAATTTTCTGTAATCTGGCCCCTGGGGACCAACTCCATATTAATGCTGATAGATTTAGAATGGGAATGATGTATATGACACCTCATAGAATGGACACCACATGCCCTCCACATTGCTGTGTTTCTCTACTTTGCACATCTGAGCCAGAACACCAGCCGCTTCTTAATGATAAGACGAAGCATAGAAATCTACAGAGTAACGGGTCAAGACTTGGAACATGGGTGCAGCAGCAAAGAACTACATACAACATATTGAAACACTGTATTGCACGTAATTCAATAAGGATTAGACCACCTTTAAAACATTAGATTTAAGTCTGTTTAAAGCAGCCTATGTAATTAAAGGGAGGTGTAAAAGAGAAAAACAAAATATATATATTTATAAACTTCTGTGATTTTCAGTGAAACTGTTCAACATATGGGTGATTAACTGGAAGTTACTTTGGTGAGCTCACTTTATTTCAAGTCTTCAGCAGGTCCATTGCAATGGGGCAAGCAAACCAAACAACTGCTTGGGGCCCCGAGCTGGCCCCGAGCTCTCACCATATCTTTTCTTTCTCCCTCAAGGTGCTTTGCCTCAATTTCTAATTTAATCTGTACAGTAATTTAATCATTGCCTTGCGTCTACAGGAGCTTTTCAGCTTTGAAGCTGATAAAAACGTACATGAGGTCCGCCATGGGTCAAGAGAGGCTCACGGGATTGGCACTCGACGTCAAGCGAGTGTGAAGTTCGCCGGTCTTTGGAGATGGAGGACATTGTGGTTGCCTTTGCTGAAGCGAAGGTTCGCAAACAGCAGTTTTAGATATTTTGCACATAATGGCCTTAAAGCTTAAAAGTGTACTTTTATTTATGTTGGATTTAAAATGACTATGCAGCTTGCACTCTTTTTAGGTTGTTTGTGAAGGATGGGAGTGTTTTGTTTCAACTGTTCACATTTAAATAGTACTTTTGATAATAACTTAAGCAATATCTGCACTTTGATATTAAGAATTTTATACTAATATGAGTGTGTGTGTATAGGGTTATGGTTATTTATAGCTACTATGCAATTTGCACTTTATTTTAATGATTGTTGTTATGGGATAGTGGTGGGCTTTTTGCCAATGTTGAAATGTGAGTATTGCTATGTTTGCAGCGTATGCAAAATATTTAAGCAGTATTTTCACTGTCCAAAAATATTTTTTGATATAAAGTGTGTTGGACTTAAACAGTGTGTCTATGCTGTGGTTCTTGTAGGCGGGATGTGGTTTGTTTTGGCCAGAGGGGGGTTTGGGGATGGGATTTCTGGTGTGGAGGTTGGGGCCCCCAAATTCCTTGAAACGGCCCTCTTCAGATGCATCAGTAAATGAAGAGGTGCTACGGGAGGGAGACTCCCTCAGTGACTGCGGCAGCTTCTGGGACTAACGGTGTTACTTGGTCCATTGAATCAAATCTTGTTCTTTATCAGCTCCTACTTGTTATAAATTTCTGCTTAATCACAAGCTTTTACATTGACCAACATATTGGCTGGCCTGTGCACAAGTTCCACAATGTTACTGGTATTTTTCAATGGGCGAGGGAGCCAAGGCATAAAATAGGGCCTGCATTAACCTGGAAACAATGGACTATAGATCAATTTCTCCATAAAAAATATTTAACATATTCAACATAACCTAATTTCACTAATAAAGTCAGAGATTTATTTTATACTATTTGTAACTGATTTCCAGCATTTATAATATTTCTGGAAGGGGCCGTCCCCAAACTATTCCCACAAGTTGGGAGCACAAAATTGTCCAAAATCTCTTGGTGCTCAAGCATTAAGAGTTCTTTTCACTGGAACTAAGGGGCCGAGCCCAACTCCGGAAAAACATAATCCCACCTCCACCAAACATTTACACTTGGCACAATGCAGTCAGACAAGTACCGTTCTCCTGGCAAAAACCAAACCCAGACTTCTTCATTGGACAAGCGTGATTGGTCACTTCAGAGAACACGTCTCCACTGCTCGAGAGTCCAGTGGCGGCGCTTTACATTTCTGCATTCAACCCTTTGCACTGCGCTTGGTGATGCAAGGCTTGGATGCAGCTGCTCAGCCTTGGATACCCATTCCATGAAGCTCTCTACACACTGCTCTTCTGCACGAGGTCTGTTTAAAAAAAAGTGAAATCCAAATATTTTTCAGCACCTTTAATAACGATATTAACATTTCCTTAAAATGCATAAAATATGTGCAGTAAACATGTCAAAGCCCATAAAACAACTTGGTTATATCAAGCAAAACAGCTGGTTTAAACAACACACCTGTTCATCAAGCTCCTCAAGAAGCGCCTGCATATTTTCTCCATAGCTTGCCCTTCTACCCCTGTACAGTTTAAGGACCATTGCACCAAGAAACTGGAAGTGGTTATTCTCTCAAACTCACCGCATATCTACAGCGAGAGAGAGAGAGAGAGAGAGAAAACAGAGAGAATGACAACTCAGGAAACAATAACAGGAAATGAAACTCAGTGTATAATCAGTCATGCTAGTTTGAATTACGTAGTGTAGATTGTTAAGCTGAGTGGGGGAAAAAGTTGAAGTATCACATGTGAGTGAACCAGGATGATCAATTCCAGTGGTATATTTAAAAAAAAAAAAAAGTAGCAAGCAAGCAAAATTCATTTATATAGCGCTTTTTACAACAGGTGTTGTCACAAAGCAGCTTTACAGAACAATCAGTATTACAGAGAGAAGAGAAAAGAAGAAAGAAAATCCGGGTCCGAGCCCCCATGAGCGTCGCCAGCGGCGACGGTGGCAAGGAAAAACTCCCTAAAAGAGGAAGAAACCTTGAGAGGAACCAAGACTCAGAAGGGGAACCCATCCTCCTCTGGTCGACACCGGATAGCAAACATTATTATTATGAAATTTTATAGTAAAGTGGGAAAAGAAAGATCTGAGGGTGAGGACTGCACAGCGTTGTAAAGCAAGAAGCTCAGTGGTGGTCAAACCGGTCCAGAAGGCTGGTGAGCAGCGGCACCAATCAAGGCAGTAGAGGCAACAGCATCAGACGCACAGGATGGGCAGCTGATCAGCTCGGCAGAGAAAGGAGAAGAAAAAACAGAGTTAGTACTGTAAAGAGTGGCTGACCACAGATTACAGTAAAACAGAGCAGTGTATGACTCCAGCAGGTCTAGACCTGACAGGGGAGACTAGTCACCAAATGCTTGACTGTACAAATAAGTTTTTAGCCTAGACTTAAAGATTGGGGCTGTGTCTGATTCCCGAACATTAGCAGGAAGATTATTCCAGAGCTGGGGGGCTTTGTATGAGAAAGCTCTCCCCCCTGATGTAGCTTTATTTATTCTAGGTACCAGTAGTAAGCCAGCACCTTGTGATCTAAGTAGGCGTGATGGTTCATAGTGGGAGAGGAGCTCACTCAGGTGCTGAGGGGCGAGCCCGTTTAGAGCTTTATATGTCAGTAATATAGTTTTATAATCAATGCGACATTTAACTGGTAACCAGTGCAGGGCTGATAAAACTGGACTAATATGGTCAAACTTCCTAGTTCTTGTGAGGACTCTGGCTGCAGCATTCTGGACTAGCTGAAGCTTGTTAAGGCTTTTGCTGGGACATCCAGACAGCAGGGCATTACAATAATCTAGCCTTGAAGTGATAAATGCATGAACTAGCTTTTCTGCATCCTGTAGAGATAATGCATTTCTTAATTTAGCGATATTGCGGAGATGCAGGAAGGCTGTTCTAGTGATATTAGTTATATGTGTGTCGAAGGAGAGATCAGCGTCTATCATGACACCAAGATTTTTAACAGATAGGCTTGATGAAACTGAGAGATTGTTAAGTTTTAGTGTTGAGTTAGACAGTCTGTGTCTGGCTAATTTTGAACCAAGAAGCAGGACCTCTGTTTTATCTGAGTTAAGTAACAGAAAATTATTTGACATCCAATCTTTTATGTCTTTTATACAGTCCTCAATCTTGCCAAGTTTAATTTTATCATCCGGTTTGCTTGATATATATAACTGGGTGTCATCAGCATAGCAGTGGAAATTTATGCCATGTTTACTGATAATGGTGCCTAGTGGTAGCATATATATTGTGAATAATATAGGTCCTAAAACAGAGCCTTGTGGAACACCATACATTACTTTTGCACAAACAGATGATTCACCCTTTACATTAACAAACTGATATCGATCGGTGAGGTAGGACCTGAACCAGGAAAGAGCTGTTCTTGTTACCCCTACAAGGTTTTCTAGTCTGTCTAGTAGGATAGAGTGGTCTATTGTGTCAAATGCTGCACTAAGGTCAAGGAGGACTAACAACGACACATTTCCTTGGTCCGTGAATAATAGAAGATCATTTATAATTTTTACTAATGCTGTTTCTGTGCTATGATGTGGCCTAAAACCAGACTGAAATTTTTCATGTAGATTATTCCTATGCAAATAAGGGCTTAATTGTTTTGCTACCACTTTTTCCAGGATCTTCGATATAAAGGGGAGATTTGAGATGGGTCTATAATTTGATAGTTCACAGGGATCGAGGTTAGCTTTCATAATCAGCGGTCTAATTACTGCAAGTTTAAAAGTTTTTGGGATATATCCGAGGCTAAGAGAGGAGTTTATTATTGACAGAATAGGCTTAGTTATTTCTGGTAAGATTTCCTTGAGTAGACCTGTAGGAATTGGTTCCAGAATACAGGTCGATGGTTTTGCAGAAGAGACTATTTTGACTAGTTCATTTTCTTGGAGTAATGTAAACGATTCCAGCCTATCTGCAGTGACTCTAATATTCTCAGGGTCTAGACTGGAATTATAAGCCAGCAGGTTTGTGGAGTTTAACTGTGTGTTCAGAATTTTCTGTCTACTTTTTTCGATTTTATCACTAAAGAAATTCATAAAATCATTGCTGCTATAGGCTGATGGCATCTGGGGTTCAGTGGCTCTTTTGTTCTCTGTTAGTGTGGAAATTGTGCTAAATAGTAATCTGGGATTGCTCTTATTGTTTTCTATGAGAGAGGAGAGATAGGCTGAACGTGCTGCAGCTCTTCTATAGTCTATAAGGCTCTCCTTCCAGGCGGACTGGAACACTTCTAATTACTATTAGTAACTAAACACAACACACTTACCTGATGCTCCAAGAAGAGCGCTGGCCATCGTTCTCGGACAAGACTAACCAGAGGTTTTTGCTCAATTACTTCCACTCCATACTCAAATTCAAAGTTCATGTTTGGATTCTTCTCCATCTCTGCCCTCATTGCCTCTCTCTCTTGATGCAGGGAATCGTCAGTCACCCCAATCGGATGGTCAGGTAAGAAATTCACCTCGGCTCTTCGTGTTTTTTTCAAAGAATCTCTTCCATCCTCAGAAATTTCCTTCCTTGTATTGACGATTACTTCTTTGCAGCCTGCATTGCGGAGTTTGGTCCTGTAATTTCCTATTTTGAAATTTATGCTCTGTCTCCATCCATGCCAACCCTCTCCTACACCTGGCTCACAAAGGCAGGGATGTTTGCGGATCAGTGCCATTGCTACAGAATCTACCTGATGTTTGGCTGGATATGCCGTTATACTGAACTCAGCCTGTGCAATTTTGTCCAAGATATCATTTTTCATGTCCCTTGTAACATCCAGAGGAATCTTCTTTGTGTTGTACTCTTCATCGCCCTTTTTCAGTCGAAGTTCCACATCATAGGAAAAGGTAGGGATGAGGAAAGGAGATGGCCACTGACAACTCCGGCGGTTATTCAGTGGGTCTGGTGAGTCAGATGAACCGGACATAGACGCAGTATCAAGAGAGAACAGTGACACATCTGATCCCTCAAGGTCAGGGCAAGTATCATAGAGAACTTTTAATGTTGCTTTCTCTGCTGGCAACTCTGAAATATCTGACAAATTGCATAACTCATTCCCAAATTCTGGGTCTTCATACTGGAGGCTAAAACCTGCCTAAAACCAGCTGAAGTCTACTCTGGAGAATTTCTTTAAGGCAATCCAAAGATGCAAGTGGCTCAGATATGCTGACTTTCCTTATGTTTGCTGGAGATATTATAACACGCAGCAGCATTGTCCAAAAACGTCTCAGGGAAAACAGAAATGAACTGTGGTACTTAAACCGCCTGTAGCACCAGCAGTGGTGTCCTCAGTTCACCATAAGTTATTAAAAATGACCTAGAGAGATCAGAAAAATTGTGTTAAATTACTAAAACTTAAAATTACGGTTTCTCTACATACACTATATTTCCAAATATTTGCAGAGACTCCTTACAATAAATTAATTTAGCTACCCATTGTGGTTCAACTCTGCACATACAGCTAGTAAAATCTGTTGTATTCATAGCGTTTGACTGTCATTAAGGGTTTAGTGCCATGTTGGTGGCAAGCAACAGCTCTGATTAAGCTTGGTCAAGTCTACATTCTTGCATCTACAGGCCTACAGGAGGAGGATGAGGATCACACTAAACAGCAAGAATCACGATAAACAAGAGGAAACATGAGGACACTTTAGATGTACAGTGGTATGCAAAAGTTTGGGCACCCCTGATCATTTTCATGATTTGTCTTTATAAATCATTGGTTGTTTGGATCAGCAATTTCAGTTAAATATATCATATAGCAGACGAATACAGTGATATTTGAGAAGGGAAATAAAGTTTATAGGATTTACAGAAAGTGTGCAATAATTATTTTAACAAAATTAGGCAGGCGCATAAGTTTGAGCACCCCAACAGAAAAATTACTTCAATATTTAGTAGATCCTCCTTTTGCAGAAATAACAGCCTCTAAACGCTTCCTATAGCTTCCAATGAGAGTCTGGATTCTGGTTGAAGGTATTTTGGACCATTCTTCTTTACAAAACATCTCCAGTTCAGTCGGGTTTGATGGTGTCCGAGCATGGACAGCCCACTTTAAATCACACCACAGATTTTCAATAATATTCAGGTCTGGGGATTGAGATGGCCATTCCAGAATGTTGTACTTGTTCCTCTGCATGAACGCCTTAGTAGATTTTGAGCAGTGTTTAGGGTCGTTGTTTGGTTGAAGTATCCAGCCCAGGCGCATCTTCAACTTTGTCACTGATTCTTGAACATTGTTCTCAAGAATCTGCTGATATTGACTGGAATCCATGCGACCCTCAACTTTAACAAGATTCCCAGTACCTGCACTGGCCACACAGCCCCACAGCAGGTTGGAACCACCACCAAATTTTACTGTGGGTAGCAAGTGTTTGTTTTGGAATGCTGTGTTCTTTATCGGCCATGTATACCGCCCCTTGTTATGTCCAAATAACTCAATTTTAGTTTCATCAGTCCACAGCACCTTATTCCAAAATGAAGCTGGCTTGTCCAAATGTGCTTTAGCATACCTCAAGCGACTCTGTTTGTGGCGTGTGCATTACTCCCATACAGCCTCTCCTTGTGCAAAGTGCGCTGAATAGTTGAACGATGCACAGTGACACCATCTGCAGCAAGATGTTGTAGGTCTTTGGAGCTGATCTGAAGGTTGACTATGGCTCTTCTCACCATCCTTCGCCTCTGCCAGTCTCAGATTTTTCTTGGCCTGCCACTTCAGGCCTTAACTAGAACTGTGCCTGTGGTCCATTTCCTCACTACGTTCCTCACAGTGGAAACTGACAGCTGAAATCTCTGAGATAGCTTTTTGTATCCTTCCCCTAAACCATGATGTTGAACAATCTTTGTTTTCAGGTCATTTGAGAGTTGTTTTGAGGCTCCCATGTTGCCACTCTTCAGAGAAGATGCACGTGCAGTTGTCCACCTTAACCCTTTCTCATAATTGGATTCACTTGTTTATGTATGTCAAGGGTCACTGAGCTTACAAAACAAATTTTGTGTTCCAATACTTAGTGTTTAAGGAATTCAAATCAATAAAACAACAAGGGTGCCCAAACAAATTTTGTTAAAATAATTATTGCACACTTTCTGTAAATCCTATAAACTTCATTTCACTTCCAAATATCACTGTGTTCATCTGCTATATGATATACTGAACTGAAATTGCTGATCCGAACAACCAATGATTTATAAAGGCAAATCGTGAAAATTATCAGGGGTGCCCAAACTTTTGCATACCACTGTAACTATATTTTGAGTTGGGCAGACTTTTGAGCGAAAAGTTCAATTTACTCAAAAAAAACTTGTAATAAGTTGACTCTTTTTTTAAAGTTTGCTGAATTTTTTTTAACAGTGTACTGTTTCTGTTGGGTGGTTGAGCTTAACGCTCCGGCTTTAGGCTGTAATGGGTCTTATTAACTGTATGAGTTGCTGTCTGTCCCATTAGCTTCGGTTCGGTACCGACAGCCTTTTATAGCATATGTTTAATAGGTGTTTATACAGTAATCAGTGACGACAGAGACGCAAACAAGAGAGAGACAGAGACAGAGGGAGCGTGAGAGAGAGAGACAGAGACAGAGGCAGAGAGAGAGAGAGAGACAGAGACAGAAAGACAGACAGAGAGAGAGAGACAGAGACAGAGGGAGAGACAGAGAGAGAGAGAGAGAGAGAGAGACTTCAACACTTCATTGTTTACCACATCCCGTTACAATGTGTTAAAAGTGTGTGAGGGAGAGCGAGAGAGAGACAGAGACAGAGGCAGAGACAGAGGCAGAGAGAGAGAGAGAGAGAGAGAGACAGAGGGAGAGAGAGAGAAGGAAAGAGAGAGAGAGAAAGAGAGAAAGAAGGAAAGAGATAGAGAAAGAGAGAGAAAAAGAGAGAAAGAGAGAGGGGGGGTAAAAGAAATAAAATCAGTGTAAAACTGTTGCTTCATTTAATAGCTTTCAACGTGTAATTTCAATAATAAATAAACTTACCAGTTAAAACCTGCATGATAAACTTGTGGTTGGTGGAACGCTCAGATATTTTCTGTTTGATGTGATGATTCACATAGAGACAAAATCCACCCACATTACAGCACACTCTTCTGCGACCAGAGGCCGGAAATCCGCCGTAGTTCAGGTCGTGTTTTTTTTTTTTTCAGATCTAGACCAACACGTTTATTTTAGCAGAAGACGCGAAAAAGTCTTCGGTTTTGAATCCGCCGCTCACTCCTCAACAAGAGCTCGAATTGTGCAAAGGAACTAACAGAAACTAATCACATTTACTCAGTTACTGTCCACCACTGCCTGTTTCCAGATGGATAAATGGTCACATCAGTCGGTCTGTTAGACAACACTATGATTTATGAATTTACATGGTATGTTTGTTTGTCCTGGACGGGATTCTGACTTGTGATGAGGAAAAACTGTCAAGCCTGCTGGACCAACCGGGAAATCTGTGTTTAAAGAGCCTTTCATCAATTTTTCTGTTTGTATTCAGTTTTCTGTTTCATTTGCATCGATTTTCATGGCTTATTTAGTGTATTTTGCTGCATGTCTATTCTCTAAACACTGTGCTGCCCTTCAGTGCGGCGCTTGGCACTCCGCTGCTTCACCCGCACAGCCTTAACATTGGTCCCGAAACGTCTTCACACATAGTACTTACAGCCCCGCAGATAGAGCTCAGCCCAGTTCACTGTAGGACTGTTGTAGGAGATCATCATCATCCTCCTCCTCCTCCTCCTCAGATTTCTTTATTAACCTGTAAAATGTGCAAGTCCTACTTCTACTTTTTATGAAATATGAGGATTTACATATCAACAAAATGCACCAACCATAGAACACTCTTCCACACATTGCAATTCCAGAGGCAGCAAAACTTCCATAGTGCAGCTTTAATTTCTGTTGAGGATCAACACGTTTTACAGGAGCCTGTTTTACAGTCACATCATCCACAAATGAAATCATGCAGATGTTCTATGTCTTGCAGAAAGAGAAGAACTGAAGGAATCAGCGATGGACGCTCTAAAGGGGGCAATCATCGGGGGCACGGCTGGCTGGTATTTTGGGGGCTCTGGAGGTTTTAGTGGAGGTGTGTAGCTCAGATTTGAACACTGTATGTTTAAATCACTGTATTTAAACTCTGAGCTCTGAACTCTGGGTGTAAATTGTCAGGTGCTGTTGCTGGGGGTCTGATGGCGGGGGTCCTGAGCCGGAGTCCTGAGCAACTAAGCGACATCTGCCAACTGACACCTGAAACAAGAAAAGTTCTGTCCGCTGCCTTTCAGAAGCTGATCCAGGAGGCGGCCTGGGCTTGTGTGGATTACTTCACTCATAACGTTCTGAAGCTTCCACATAACAGCAGTTTAATAGATCCTGTCTTTACTGAAAACAATGGTCAAGCAAAAAGGACTGGCCAAAGTACTGAAATAAAGGCAGAAGTGAATGTATCTGTGTGGTTTATGACGTGACGCAGGGCCTTTGTTTTTGATGTGCTCTCTAATAAATATGTTCTCAAAAAATATACAGTGTATCACAAAAGTAAGTAAATCCCTCACATTTCTGAGATATTTAAGTTTATCTTTTCATGGGACAACACTGACAAAATGACACTTTGACACAATGAAAAGTCGTCTCTGTGCAGCTTATATAACAGTGTAAATTTATTCTTCCCTCAAAATAACTCAATATACAGCCATTAGTGTCTAAACCACTGGCAACAAAAGTGAGTACATCCCTAAGAGACAGCTCCTGAAGTGTCACTGTTTTGTGTGGCCACCATTATTTTCCAGAACTGCCTTAACTCTCCTGGGCATGGAGTTTACCAGAGCTTCACAGGTTGCCACTGGAATGCTTTTCCACTCCTCCATAGTGACATCACGGAGCTGGTGGATATTCAAGACTTTGCATGCCTCCACCTTCCGCTTGAGGATGCCCCAAAGATGTTCTATTGGGTTTAGGTCTGGAGACATGCTTTGCCAGTCCATCACCTTTACCCTCAGCCTCTTCAATAAAGCAGTGGTCATCTTAGAGGTGTGTTTGAGGTCATTATCATGCTGAAACACTGCCCTGCGACCCAGTTTCCGGAGGGAGGGGATCATGCTCTGCTTCAGTATTTCACAGTACACATTGGAGTTCATGTGTCCCTCAACGAAATGTAACTCCCCAACACCTGCTGCACTCATGCAGCCCCAGACCATGACATTCCCACCACCATGCTTGACTGTAGGCATGACACACTTATCTTTGTACACCTCACCTGATTGCCACCACACATGCTTGAGACCATCTGAACCAAACAAATTAATCTTGGTCTCATCAGACCAAAGGACATGGTTCCAGTAATCCATGTCCTTTGTTGACATGTCTTCAGCAAACTGTTTGCGGGCTTTCTTGTGTACAGACTTCAGAAGAGGCTTCCTTCTGGGGTGACAGCCATGCAGACCAATTTGATGTAGTGTGCGGCGTATGGTCTGAGCAGTGACAGGCGACCCCGCCCACCTCTTCAATCTCTGCAGCAATGCTGACAGCACTCCTGCGCCTATCTTTCAAAGACAGCATTTGGATGTGACGCTGAGCACGTGCACTCAGCTTCTTTGGACGACCAACACGAGGTCTGTTCTGAGTGGACCCTGCTCTTTTAAAACGCTGGATGATCTTGGCTGCTGTGCTGCAGCTCAGTTTCAGGGTGTTGGCAATCTTCTTGTAGCCTTGGCCATCTTCATGTAGCACAACAATTCATCTTTTAAGATCCTCAGAGAGTTCTTTGCCATGAGGTGCCACGTTGGAACTTTCAGTGACCAGTATGAGAGAGTGTGAGAGCTGTACTACAGATATGAACACACCTGCTCCCTATGCACACCTGAGACCTAGTAACACTAACGAGTCACATGACATTTTGGAGGGAAAATGACAAGCAGTGCTCAATTTGGACATTTAGGGGTGTAGTCTCTTAGGGGTGTACTCACTTTTATTGCCGGTGGTTTAGACACTAATGGCTGTATATTGAGTTATTTTGAGGGAAGAATAAATTTACACTGTTATATAAGCTGCACACAGACGACTTTTCATTGTGTCAAAGTGTCATTTTGTCAGTGTTGTCCCATCAAAAGATAAAATATCAGCAGGAATGTGAGGGGGGTACTCACTTTTGTGATACACTGTATGTCCAAAAATTTTTCAACAAGCAAACTTCATTGTTAATGCGTGAAGGCACCTAGACTGAAAATGAATCTGAGTCCATCTGTGGATTTGTTGAAATAAATGATTGCCCAGTTATTATTAACTGTGGCTTTTCAGACTGAGCTTTGTGTGCAACCAGGTTGCTGTCTGTGCAGCTTGGTTGCATTGTGGGTATTTTTATTCACCAAACTATTCCTTTAATGAAAGGTTTAGTGTAATGAAGTTGTATGCTGAATTTTATCTAGCAGATTTTACAGTTCTTATTCTGAATTTGTTGAGTATGTACAATTGAACACATGCCAATTTATTTTTATTTACTTTTTATTTTGTTTAATTGGACCCCATGTGAAAATGACTAAACAGTAGTTTAAAGAATAGTTCAGTCCAAAGGTGAATTTGGCGTTACTCTGGCCAGTCCACGTTCTTATTTCTATTATCATTTTACCCCATTTTTCCATTAAAAGAATAGTTTGGAGAAAACGTCTTTACTAAATGTTTTA
The DNA here is from genome assembly GCF_015220715.1 of Pygocentrus nattereri. NCBI lineage: Eukaryota > Metazoa > Chordata > Actinopteri > Characiformes > Serrasalmidae > Pygocentrus > Pygocentrus nattereri. Next base: position 5,683,466 of record NC_051220.1, on the reverse strand, counting down.
ATACTTTTTAATAAATGTTTAATGTTCATCTTGTTGAATTGTGTTATTTATTACTAAACATATACTATATTACTTTATTGCTTTTGTTTTAAAATATTAAGTTAACCATCTGGAGCTTTTGCTTTTTCCCAACTAACATTGCTTTGTCCTGTAATTCATTCTATGGACAAAATATTTTAAGTTAAATGAACTCGTAATTTAACTTTATTTTGAGTTGGGCAGACTTTTGAGCGAAAAGTTCAATTTACTCAAAAACACTTGTAATAAGTTGACTCTTTTTTTTAAGTTTGCTGAACTTTCTTTTTTTTAACAGTGTACTGTTTCTGTTGGGTGGTTGAGCTTAGCGCTCCGGCTTTAGGCTGTAATGGGTCTTATTAACTGTATGAGTTGCTGTCTGTCCCGTTAGCTTCGGTTCGGTCACTCGTCTTCTATTCGCGCCTTGGTTTATTCCTCTCCTCCCATACTTTGTGCACAATCCCTTTTTCCCATGTTTCCGGAAATGCCCCCCTGCTCTCCCATGGGAGGACTTTTTTACTGCACTTTTTTTTACTGAGGGAAAGCTTATTTCTATTTTTTTTATCATAAGATCTTGTCTTTTCATAAAGTAAAGATTCCTGGTGCCAAGACTAAATGGGAAGCGAAGTTAGGACTTGAGATGGACGAGAGATGGTGGACTGAAGCTTTGGCTAGAGTTAACTCTTCATCCTCTTCTGCAAGACTAAACATAATGCAACTGTTCATAGAGCTCATCTATGCATTGCTAAATTAGCACAAATCTATCCGGAGGTTAAGCCAACCTGTCCCCGCTGCGACGAGGACCCGGCGACCCTCTCTCATATGTTTTGGTCTTGTCTCAAACTGGGGAGATTCTGGGATTCTGTATACTCTACACTTTCAACAGTCTTTAATAAACATCTGAGCCCTCTACTAGCTCTTTTTAGTATTTACATCGGCAGTACTCGGTTGAATTCTCGAGAATTGGAATCTATAGCTTTTGCTCTGTTATTGGCAGGGCGAATTCTTATAAGCTGGAGGTCTCGCTCTCCTCCCTCTCATTCCCTCTGGCTAAAAGATGGTTTCTTTTTGCGCCTCGAGAAGATCAAGTTTAGTTTGAGGGGTTCAGTGGACAACTTTTATAGGTGCTGGTCACCTTTCATCTCCTTTTTCCTTTTCCTTTTTTTGCATATACCACAAAAAAACGTTTCCTTCCTAAATAAAAGCAAAGGTGTAAAATGATGCTCTTTGCTAGAGCTTCCTTGTCAGCAGGGTACGGATGACTAACAATAAAACAAGCATCACGCATGTGAACCTTTTTGCATTAACTCACTGTTGAAGCATTTAGGCTTGGGCTTAATTGAACATAAGCTAATTGAGCATGCAGTATTATTTGCACAGTGTGTCCTGTAAAATCATGTAACGCCACACAATTATGTCAAAACCCACTCTTCATAAAATGTATGATTTTTTTTTACAGTGAGGCGAACAAAAGACTATGAAATGATCAGTTTAGATTATGCTGCTGATTTTAGGGTTCTTGACATATTGGTAGCTTTCAGCAGTGACAAGCTCCAAGATAAGAGTGTAAGTTGAGAAGGTATGAACGACATGTAAAAAGACAAACGTGAGCGCGTTTTTATTCCATTTTCAGGGAATGTGTTGTAAGAAAATAAAATATGTAAATAAATGGCAATTTTATCATCAGTTTTCCTCGTTTATAATTGAAAGAAAAGGTTGTTTTATTCAAATCAGTGTCTAGGACACAATCAACACATGTTGTGCAGTAACACGTGTGTGTCGATTAGCCCAACACAGCTTGTGGGTAAAAAATGACAAACAGCTGTGTGACCACATTGTGGTATAGACAAAACCATATGCAATATGAAGGAAGTTACCAGCCATGTCAGACCCCCTTTAAAAGCTGCATTTGCAGCAAACACGTTCAGATCGCAACGACACCAAGCAAGGTAAGACCATCTTTACAGGACATTGTGCTACATCCAGGGGTTCAGAACTTCAGAAAAAGCTTTGTATGTAAAAAAAGAATATTTTTCGGTGTAATCGCTGCGTCTCTAATCAGGTGGAGACTTTATCCAGATCTATTTACTCTGAGCGACTCTGTTAGCAGTAAAACACGAGAGCGCAATTAAAACCAGAGAAAGACTAAAATAAGAGAGAAAGGAGTGAAAGGAGGGTCTGGACTCTGCTCTACTCCTTAACCAGATTCCAGACCCTCCAAAGTCTGAACACAAACTCAGATATTCAGCTTTAATAAATTGGCTCTCTGATGATTCAGCCACTGGACACATTCAGGAAAAAAGACTTTGGTTCACGTTTATAAAAGTAAGAAACGCGGTTAACTTGTATTATTGCCATCAAAACCAGGAATAAAACTCAAATTTGACCATTTGATAAAAAGGCTCCTCGTTTTCTTACAGCTGGTTTTCTTCCTGTAAGTAACGAACTCCTCAAAAGTCCTTTTTAGTTTAGTTTATGAAGGTGTGGATATATACACATCTCCCCTCTCTAGCTCTCCATCCATGTTCAGACAGAGCTCAGCTCAGGTCACTGTAGGAGCTTCTGGAAGATCATCATCTTCATAATAATGACTTAATATTAATGAGTGCGCGGTGCTTACTGTTCATTTAATATGATGATTTGTTCATTAACACCATGTGCAGCGATGCTGGCTGTGTCTGATAAACAGACTAATAAAAAAGAAAAACTCAAATAAGAAGGAACTGTGACAGGAGGGGAAGAAAAGTGAGAAAAAGGAGATATGATGCCAATAATGTAGAATATAATGCCGTTATGAGTCAATGCTCTGCACATCTCCTCTCTGTCCACATCAGCCTTTCTCTCTCTCTCTCTCTCTCTCTCTCTTTGTCTCTCTCATATGTTCTGTGTCGTTGCAGAAAGAGAAGAACTGAAGGAAGCAGTGATGAATCCTGTAAAGGGAGCAGTCATCGGGGGCACGGTTGGCTGGTATTTTGGGGGCTCTGGAGGTTTTAGTGGAGGTGTGCAGCTCAGATTTTGGAGCCGTGTGCATGTTTACATATAAAATCACTGTATTTAAACTCTGAGCTCTGAACTCTGGGTGTAAATTGTCAGGTGCTGTTGCTGGAGGTCTGATGGCGGGGGTCCTGAGCCGGAGTCCTGGGCAACTAAGCGACATCTGCCAACTGACACCTGAAACAAGAGAAGTTCTGTCCGCTGCCTTTCAGAAGCTGATCCAGGAGGCGGCCTGGGCTTGTGTGGATTACTTCACTCATAACGTTCTGAAGCGTCCACATAACAGCAGTTTAATAGGGATGCACTGAAATAAAGGCAGAAATGAATGAATCTCTATGGTTTATGACGTGACGCAGCGCCTTTGTTTTTGATGTGCTCTCTAATAAATTTGCTAATAGACTGATTTTATTGGTCTCTGCTTCATTTCAGGCTCAGCATGATTTCTCACATCACACACTCACAGAATGCTTGAATGATACTTACAAAGGTTCTGCATTGAAATATGATATATAATAACATACAGAACAAACCAGACCAAACCCACTAACTCAGTTTAATCTCTCAGATTATATTTTATATTGTACTGGCTGCGCTATGATAGTATGTTGCTAGATATGCTAGCTATATATTTAGCTGGGAGTGCCTAAAAGTTATTATTATTATTATTATTATTATTATTATTATTGTTATTATTATTGGTGTTATGTAGTTATAATTATATAGATATTATTATTAGTAGTGTGGTATAATTAGTATTATTGGTTATTATATTAGTATTATTATTAATAATAATAATAGATTAATTAATACATTATTATAGATGTTATTTATTATTATTATTATTATATTGTTTTTATTATAATTATTGTTGTTATTACTAGCAGTATTATTCTAGTTGTTGTTATTATTATTATTATAGATGTAATGTTTATATTATTATTATATAGTTTTTACTATTATTATAGCCGTGATTATTATTATTATTATATATATGAATAATATTACATTATTAATATATTATTATATTAAGGAGCTCTAAATCTGAATTACAGTAACTGCTGGTAACTCTGTCTAATTTGGTATTTCTTGTCTGAATCCTCAACGCAAGGTCCTTTCTAGACCTGCTCTTCAAACTAAAACACAGGAAGCTGCAACTCAAATGAAGGCAAATGTAATATCACATCTTAGAACAGTTACCCATGTTGCCACCACCACTGATTGCTGGACAGCTCACCACAGAAGTTATACTGGTGTCACTGCTCATCGAATAGATGAAGAAACATTGAAAAGACCATCTGCTGCACTTCCCTGCAAGAGGTTGAGAGGGTCCCGCACCTTTGATGTTCTAGCAGGTGCCCACTCACAGTACAAGATAAGGGATAAGGTGCTGAGAACCACGACTGACAGCAGTTCGAGCTTTATTAAGGCATCCAGTGTGTTTGGCGGTCAGGATCCGTCTGAGGAGGCAGAGTTGGAGGAAGATTTTTCTGAAGAGCTCCAGACAGACTAGCTGGACACATTCAGCATCTTGGAAGAAGACAGTGGTCTTGAATACCAGCTTCCCCAACATCAAAGATGCACAGCCCACCTGTTAAATTTAGTTGCCACGACAGAAGAAAAGAATGGTACATACAAATGACTATCCCGTGGAGCCTTTGGAAAATGCCCAGCGTTGTGGAACAAAACAGGCCGGTCATATATAGCTGCAGAAATTGTTGAAGATGAATGCAAAACTCAGTGGAGCTCCGTATGGCTGTAGAGAGAATCTTACGGGTCTTGCAGCAGGAAGGGGAAGACGGTTGGTTGGTGATGGGTGTTAATTTCCCACCTTGCATTAGTGTTAATGAATAAAGCATGTGTTTCAAAAGTCTCTTTTACTTACTGGAACTTGTCATATTAAAGGATTCCTGCAAACATACCTCTAAACATTTACTGCGTGCTGTACAGGCCGAGTCCAACCCGAAATTGCCTTCTTGAACGAGTATCGCATTGCCATGAAGCCTGTGGTGAAGGCTTTAAACATCCTTCAGTCTGAGACAAATGCATACATTGGGATGGCTACTTCCTTCCTGTGATCTTTCAGCTACAAGCAAAGCTCATAATGGAAGCTTCCTCCAAGATGTGTCTGCCACTCATCAGAACCGTTCAGGATAGTGTCCAAAAGTGCTTTGGTGGGATGATGGAGGACCCTGAGCTAATAGCTGCAGCAATCCTTCCGCCAAAGTTCAATCCCACTTGGACTGAGAATGCTAACAGCACAATAAGAGCCGGCGTGCAGTTTTCAAATGTAACACAGAAATCCTCGGGCTGTAGACTTGTTGTATGTGCTCGTAACAGTATTACTAAGAATAGAAAAACAAACGCAACATAAGGTTTTTGTCGTCAGTATGTTGACCACTCGCATCTTTACACATTGCTAAGAAAGACTATGGAAAGGCTGTTGGTTCTGTGCTCCTGTGCTCTATCTATCATTCTGCATTCAGATTCAAGACATCTTCTCCCCCTCCACCTCTGCACAAGGAATAGCAAGAGGCAACAGTGATGAGGAAGAAATGGACTATCGACTCCCCATGATCCAGGTACCGCTCGGGGGCCAGGACAGTGGAATCAGACTCATTTACCGACCATGGACGTACACGGAACTCAGAGAAGTGCCAGATGTGAAGGAAGGAGGGACTGAGCTCTGCCATCACCTTAGGTGTTTCTGTGAGAGCTTTAAGCCAACATTTCATGAATTGTGTAGACTACTCGGGGTTCAGACGGGGGCTGACTGAATGCGGGTCCAGTCAGGTACAAATCAGGTACAAGTGAGTCAGAGCACCGGGGTATATAAAATGCCATATGTTTCAGGAATCCCAGCATTTATTTTAGTACAGCTATACGATGTAGCAGGGATCAGAGCGCCTCAAATCACTATTGAGAATCTACAGAAGCTGTGGGCCAAAGGGAAATACGATGTGGGGCTGATGGTAGTCCAAGCCAAATCTGACTATAGACCTAAAAAGGCACAATACCCACTCAAACCTGAAGTGACTGCAGGAAGAACACATGTCTTCCAGTCCCTCCTGGAGGCAAGAGTTATTGTTCTTTGCCCCGATTGCCCCGATTCACCAGTCAGAACGCCAATCTTTCCAGTAAAAAAGATGGGTGGGCCAGAATGGAGATTTGTGCAAGATTTACAAGCAGTAAATGCCATCATACACCCTAGGGCACCCAAGGTGCCCAACCCCCATATCATCTTGTCCCAGGTGCCTAGTAAAACCACTTATTTTTCTGTGATTGACTTGGCAAATGCCTTTTTTAGCATGCCAGTCCATCCAGACTCCCATTTCTGGTTCATATTCTCCTTTAAAGGGAAGTTATGGACGTGGACACACCTAAAGCAAGGGTATGCAGAATCCCACCTTCGTGCCTCTCATAGGCCAACATTGTCGTCCTCCCCTCTCTGGTGGCTGACGTCCTCCTCCCGCCGTCACTCGCATCCCTCAGCGTTGTTGGGCTTTGCACTCCATCCCCCACTCATTCGTGCTTATCTCCTTGCCATCCTCACTTTGAGATTGTGCACTGTTTTCCTGCCAGTTCTCACAGCCAATATCGGGCCCCGGGGGACGGGCACATGCCATAGCTGTTTTGACTTTCAAGTAAACTGAAAAAGAAAGTATGGAACAATGTGGAAGCATCACACAGATCAGCGGTACTCAATCATCACAGTGTTCTTAAGTCTTGATGAAAGATGGTACCTGATAAGTCAGTTGCTCTACCACAACAATTGGTACGCTTTAACAATAATGCTTGCTTCTGACTGTGCATGAAGAAAATACATGAAAGAAAAAGCATCTGTCACCATCATAATAAACATATTTGGCCACTTATGCTGTAAAAATTTGAAGTCAATGAAATACACAATGTCTACTCCATTAGGATGGAGTCTTACTTCTGTGAATCCAACAGATTTCAAGCACACTGAAACTGATCTACATAAAACTGGGTTCAGACATACAGTCTCCAAAATGTTGCGCAGTGTTACGACAGCAACATAAGAGGAGAGAGACCACAGACGTAACAAAATATAAGTATCTTTATTCAAGCTTTAAGTATCAAAATGTTAAGAAAGATTGTCTAGGGGAAAGATTGAGTGATGTCAAATTAAGGATAAAGGCGACTCCAAACCGGACATAACCAGTGTTCTCAGCTCCAAGGGAGGTCCAAAATCCTACAATAGGAAAAGGGTGAGAGAGAGAAAGGGACACAAAGAGAGGGAGACCACAGGACAAGATGTCCTCTCATCATGTGGCCCTAAACACAACCCTCAAGCCATTCTTATAGCTCCTCTCCCAATTGTCCAAAGGTGTAGCCAGTATAGCTCCAACTCCACACCCTGGCCTTACCCAGCACTGTTCAGCCAGCACAAATGGGGTCGTCACAGCAAGACAAATTCTTTTGTTTTTTTCTACACACAGGAGATATTTGGATCTGGCAATAAACGATGAATATATGGATGACATATCAGAATGATATTTACACCCAGATGTGTTAAACAACTCACAACACCTTTAGTTTGACATCACCCATTTTGAGCAAGTGAGCCAAAATCTTTGAGCTTGTCCCTGGCAGGTGTTTCTTGTTGCCTTGGTGAGCCCTGTTATATTGACTGATTAAACAATGAATAGATCTGAATATCTACTCTTGGTTTAAGCCCCTGGGTCTGGCCTGTAAAGAGAAAAAAGAACAATGCAACAGTTTGGTGATGTCAGTGGGTTGCAGGCTCGATGCAGTTATTGCAAGCAATGAATATGCAGCCAAATATCAAATGTTATTTACGTTAATTCTATTCTGTTCCTGTACTTCTGCTCACCTAAACATTAGGTGGTCTGCCAGCAAAGGAGCCATATTCTAAGTCGTTTAACATCAACATGTAAATATTTAGAAATAAAAGCTGAAATACTGATCTGTGATCTCATATTCATCTGTTGGGCTCAAACTCAAATGTCTCCACTGTATAGCAGAAAAGATGGTCATATTTGGCCAGTTAGGCTGTAAAAACTTTCCTGCAACTTGTATATGCCACGTGTACAGGTGAAGTCTTACTTCTGTGAATGCAGCAGTTTTCAAGTACATTCAAACAGAAAGTATTCTGGATGAAACTGGGTGTGGACATACAGTCCAAAAGTATTGCATGACAAGGTTAGATCTTCAACTGGTTTTTCTTATTGCCCAGGTGAGCCCTGTTAGACTGATGGCTTAAATTAATAGCTCTGAATGTCTACTCTTGGTTTGAGGGTTTTGCCTGTGAAGACTGCTTTAGATGAAAAGGCTAAACTGTAATGAAGACCAGAGAGCTGTCTATATTAGAGAAGCAAGCAATTGATCAGAAGCCAATCAGTCAGAGCCATTGCTCAAGCACTGGGCATAGCAAACAACAATTTGGAATGTCCTGACAAAAGAGGGAATCCACTGGTGTACCGACAACCAGACATCAAACAGGATGACCAAGGAAAACAGCAGCAGTAAATGACAAAAATTGTGAGAGCTGTGAAGAAAACCCCCAAAAAGAACAGTCGTTGATGTCACCAACAACCTCCATAGTGTTCCTCTAATCAAGAGGAAGTACATCATGCAGCAAGACAATAAGGCAAAACACACTGCCATCACATCAGCGGAAAAGCAAAGAAGGTTTTAGACTTACCAAGTTGTCAGACCTAAACCTAGTTGAGCAGCAATTTGCCACCTAAAGAGAAGAATGAAGTGAGAACCCCTAAAAACAAATTGAAAAAGTTACATTAAAAGCCTGGGAAGGATCACAAAAGAGCAGTGCAACAGTTTGGTGATGTCAGTGGGTTGCAGGCTTGATGCAGGCTTGAGTCAGGTCTTGCAAGCATATCCCTTGCTTGCAAGAACTGACTCAAGCCTGCATCAAGCCAACTACCAAGTGTTATTCACTTTAATTCTACCTGGTCCTGTACTTCCACTCAACTAAAAAATGTGGTAGTCTATAGTATATAGCAAAAAAAAGTTCATATATGGCCAGTCAGGTTGTCATAACTTTCTAGCTAATTAAATATGCCACATGTAAAGGTGACATCTTACTTAGTTATCCAATTCTAATCCATCATTTCATATTCATCCATTGATCTCAAATCCAAATGTCTTCAGTGTATAGCAAGAAAAATTGTCCTATTTGGCCAGTTGGGCTGTATTAACTTTCTAGCAAATCATATATGCCAAGTGTACAGGTGAAGTCTCAATTCTGTGAAACAGTTTTCAATACACTCAAATCAATGATGCTGGTGATGTCAGTAGGTTGCAGGCTTGATGCAGTTCTTGCAAGTAAGGGATATGCGCCCAACTGTCAGGCGTTATTTACTTTAATTCTATCTGGTCCTGTACTTCCACTCACCTAATAATTTGGTGATATATAGTATATAGCAAAAAAAGTTCATTTTTGGCCAGTCAGGTTGTAATAACTTTCTAGCAAATCAAATATGCCTCATGTGAAGGTGGCATATTTCTTCTCTGAATCCAACAGTTTTCAAGTACACTGAAATGAAAATGCATTGGGCGAAACTGGGTGTCGACGTAAAATCTAAAATATTACATGACAAGGCCAATTCTTTTGTCTTTGCTGTACACCAAAGGCATTTGCATTTGAGATCAAAAGGTGAATATAGGATGATAGCTCAGAATTTCAGCATTCATTCAGCAAATATACATATACAATGAAATATACTGTATATTCATATACAATGAAAAGCTTACTTTGCTCCTCACTAAGAATGCCAAATATAGCATTAAAAATACAAAAGAGTATATATACAAGCATATATATTAATCAAGAAATAACGCAATGTATAAATTACAGTGGTATGAATGGATAGTGCTGTGCCTTGCCGGGAACATGATTATCTGCAGCAGAAATGAGTGGTAAAGTGCAATAGTGCAATTGTAAACATGTGCTACAGTTAAAGTGGCAGTAGGTGCAGGTTATTCCTGAGGAAAGAGTTCTTTACCAGTGGGATACACATCACACTGTACCTAAGTCTGGCAGACCGAAGTGTGAATAGTTATTTCTGATTCAGAACTCTGATTGCGGTGGGGAACAACGAGTTCTTTAGTCTGGAGGTCTTGCACATCATGCTCCTATACCTCCGGCCTGAGGGCAGAGGTTTGAACAATCCGTGCTGGGGGTGGGTGGGGTCTTTGATGATGGAGGCAGCCTTCCTTTGGACTCTATGGTTGTAAATGTTCTGCAGAGAGGCATTTACGATCCATCACGGTCAAGCTGCCGTACCACACGGTGATGCAGCTGGTCAGGAGGCTCTCAATGACGCAGTTGTAGAAGTTGCTGAGGATCACCGGAGACATCCCAAACTTCCTCAGCCTCCTCAGGAAGTACAGCCGCTGTTGAGCCTTTCTGACTAGCTGCTTGGTGTTCAGTGACCATGTGAGGTCTTCACTGATGTGGACACCCAGGTATTTAAAGCTGCTCACCCTCTCCACCTCGAGCTCCCGGATGAAAAGTGGCCAATGAGGTCTCCTCTCCTTCCTCATGTCCACTATCATTAAAAAGGACAAACCAACATGAAGACCAGAGAGCTGTCCGTAGGAGAAAAGCAAGCCATTGTGAGACACTATGAAACATTGTGAGAGCTGTAAAGAATAACTTTGTCTTTGTAGTGTATTTTTAGTAGTGTACGGTATTGTTTGGTGTTTGATCTTCAGGCTTTCGTCTTGTGTTTAATCTGTTTTCCTTTTTGTCATGTCCGTACCTCAATCTCTCCATGTTGGCTCCTTGACCCTGGACTGTCTGGACCCTGATATTGGATTTGCCCTTAATAAATCTCGCTTCTCTTCGCATAGGCGTCCGCCTCATCATCGCCCACTGCGTTACACTAGCCAATGAAAAATGCCACGTGTACAGGTGGAGTCTAACGTCTGTAAATCCAACAATTTAAACAAAGTATACTGAAACCAAAAGTGTGCTGGATGAAGCTGGGTGTATACATAAGTTCTATTCTGAAATTATTGCAGGGCAAAGCCAATTATTTGGCAGGTTTTTTTTTCTTAGGAAAGAAACAAGCCATTTATCAGAAGCCAATCAGTCAGTCATCAGACAACAACTTGGAATGTCCTGACAAAAGAAAGAATCTACTGGTGTACCAACAACCAGACATCAAACAGGACAGCCAAGGAAAACAACAGTAGTTGATGACAGAAACACTGACAACCTCCACAGCATACCTTTAATCAAGAAGTACTTCATCATGCAGCAAGACAATAAGGCAAAACACTCTGCCAACACAGCAAAGGATTTCATCAGTGGAAGGGTGTGGAAGGTTTACCACTTGATGAACAGGTGAGCAGCAACTTACCAGCTAAAGAGAAAACTGAAGTGAGAAAGTGAAAAACAAACAACTGAAAGAAGCTGAATTAAAAGCCTGGGAAGGATCACAAAAGAACAATGCAAAAGCTTGGTGATGTCAGTGGGTTGCAGGCTTGATGCAGTTATCGCAAGTAAGAGATATGCAGCCAACTGTTAAGTGGTATTTACTTTAATACTATCTGTTCTTTTACTTCTGCTGACCTTAACATTAGGAGGGTCAGCCACCAATAGGAGACATATTCTAAGTTGTTTAACATCAACAAATAAATATCTGGAAATAAAAGCTTGAATTCTGATCTATCATCTCATATGCATTGGTTGATCTCAAACCCAAATATCTTCAGTGTATACCTGAATAAAATTTCATATTTGGCCAAGCTGTAAAATCTTTCTTGTGGTGGCTTATTTCTCTGAATCCAACAGGTTTCAAGTACACTAAAACCGAAAGTGTGCTGGATGAAACTGGGTGTAGACATACAGTCTCTTCTGAAAGCATTGCATGACAAGGCCAATTCTTTGGGTCTTTGCTGTACAGTGAAGGCATTTGGATTTGAGATCAAAAGATGAACATGGGATGACAGATCTGAATATCGGTTTTTTTATCCGCCGATATATACATCAAGATGTGTTGAACAACATGACACCTTTTGTTTGAATCCACCCTTTTTTCACGTGAGCAACAATATTGGAACATGTGACTGGTAGGTGGTTTGAGCCCTGGGTTTTGCCGGTGAAGACTGCATTTGTTGTTGAAAACATGCAGACCAGAGAGCTGTCCATAGGAGAAAAGCAAGCCATTGTGAGAGACTGTGACAGCTATGAAGAGCAGCATGCAGTATGCAGTACAGAGTATGATGTTTTGAGCACAGTATAATGGAATTTGACATCTGTGGCACCTCATATATATATATATATATATATATATATATATACACCTTACATTTGGCTGACACTCTTATCCAGAGTGACTTACAATTTGATCATTTTACACAGGAAGGCAAAGGTAGTGTTAGGAGTCTTGCCCAAGGACTCTAATTGGTATAGTGTAGGGTGCTTACCCAGGTGGGGGATTGAACCCTAGTCGACAGCGTAGAAGGCAGAGGTGTTATCCACTACACTAACCAACGACATACACCCAGTGAAACCATATACCCCAGTGAAAGTTTATGCTAAACAATGATTTTTTATTTACAATAAAATGACCTCTGTTGCTAATTCAACAAAAACAGAATGTCTTTCTTTGACCTTTTCTACTCATCTTTTCCAGGGGTGTCTGTATTTGTGGAGGGGACTGTATGCGTTTCAGTAGCGACAATTCTAAAGGTTATACACTGATTCGGAACAAATTTACATTGAAACAATAGAATCTAACTGCTCACCATGATGGACAGTGTCACGATTGGCCCCTCCCAGTCCTCCATGTGATTTTGTCTACCTCTGGTCTTGTCCACGTGCTTCCTTGTTTTGATTCTTCCCTGTTCTGCCCCCTTGTTTCTAGACTCCGCTCTTGATTGTATTCACCTGTATCTTGTTAACCCCTGCTGTTCTTTTATTTAAGTCCTGTTTTCCTTTGTTAGTTGCTGGTCTGTGTATGTTGTTGTGTCTTCTGGCCTCCGTTGTCTAGTCTGTGTTCCTTTTCGTTATGTCCGTCCCTCGATCTCTTTGTGTTGGCACTTTTACCCTGGATTGTTTAGACCCTGATTATGATTTGCCCCTAATAAATCTTGCTTCTCTCAGAGACACAGTGCCTCAGCACTTTTTGAATACATTTTTTCAAAATTAAATTCATAATTAATCGAAATCTTTCAACAATTACTAGGGTTTATTAGGCCGTTAGGGTTTGGGACAGACACCATCCAATAAAAAATACTCTGTAAATCATGATTTTGTATATATTTAGATTATTATTATCTCAGTTAATTAATTGGGGTTAAATAGATCATAACATTTATGGTATTTTGCTGATGCGCTTATCCAGAGCGACTTACAATTTGATCATTTTACACAGGTAGGCCAAGGTGGTGTTAGGAGTCTTGCCCAAGGACCCTTATTGGTATAGTGTAGGGTGCTTGAACCCCAGTCTACAGCATAGAAGGCAAAGGTGTTAACCACTACACTGACCAACCACGCACCTAACATAATCCTTATTCATATCCCAGGTTCTTAGAACAGTCCACATTCACATTCATTGCTTTTTGCCATCGATGAGATTTGAGTCCCATTTACCTGAATTGCTTTACTTTGACGAGAGCTGTACTGAGAATAATATTAAAGTGGTGTGACAGTACAGAGCGTGAAGGACGCCAGAGTTGGCTGCACAGACCAGTGGCGGAGTTACATGTTAGTCAGAACATTCAGTGACAGTAAATTTAGAGAGTAATAAATAAACTGAACTGAGACCCGTTCTAAGTGTCTCTATGCAGCCGCCACTCTGCTGTGCCAGGAAGGTTAAGCTGGAGAACACGGAGGTCCTGATGCTTGATGATGGTAGTACCTGATGAGCCAGTTTGTTCTGTTAAACACACTCTCACCCAGTTCAGGCTGGAATCTGGAACGTTTTGACAGTCATGTCATGTTTATATCTAAATGCAATGTTTTTATGTTTCACAAAACAGCACAAACTGAGTTTATGACAGGAAAAAGCCCTGAACCTGCCCTGTGTGTGTGTGTGTGTGTGTGTGTGTGTGTGTGTGTGTGTGTGTGTGTGTGTGTGTGTGTGTGTGTGTGTCCGTGCGTGCGTGTGTGTGTGAACCGTTTGAAAAACAAGTACATTATTTTTTTATTATTATTGCTGTGACGTGTCAGGATTTAAGGCGGATTCTCTTCTCCCTTTAGTTCACCCGCCTACAAACCCGTCTCTTCATGTATGGTTATTTGATTGGTTGTACAGCCCATCTAACTTGAAAGGGCGGTTTCCAGTGAACTATAAAAGCTCGCCAATACAGGCAACTTGTGAAACAAAAAGTACAAAATGGGTAAGAATGAAGAAAAAAGTTTATCTTTCAAGGTAAGAACAGCTTTCTGAGACATTACAGTACATTCAGAATTCAGACTTTAAAACAAGCTTTTTATGTGAAAGGAATTCTATTATTAGCAACGTTCTAATAACATTATTAATATTAATGACTACCAAGTTTTGACTGAGTTCTCTTTGAATTCTCCTTCGACATGAACACATTCTGATCTCGAGGGCTCTGATGGATGGTTTTCTCATCCCTTTCTTTTGTTGGCGGGTACGCAACACTGTCTTCGCATTGTGTTTATGTTTGCATATGAAATCTGTTCAACTTGTTAGAACCCTAAACTAAAGCCATGTTTTCACATTGTTAGGTGCAGCGGTGCTTGTGGTGCTTGCTGTGCTGCTGATTTGGAAGGAAGGGAAAAGCCTAAACCTCAAGAACTTAACATCTCAGATTAAAGACGTGTACAATGTCTCCCTCTGCCTGCTACAACTTTTATGGCATTTAGGATTTTTCACTGATTGATTTGGTGACTTTGACTTAGGCTATTTAAATTTTACTATTAACCCTTAACTGTTAGTCTTGACAATCAAACTTCTTGTTTATTAGTTAGTTTTAGTTGAAAATTTAGTTCAATAAGTTAGCTAGAGTAGTTCATTAGATATTCATTTACTTGTTCTTCGGGCAGCACGGTGGCGCAGTGGGTAGCGCTGTCGCCTCACAGCAAGAAGGGCCTGGGCGACTGGGATCCTTTCTGTGTGGAGTTTGCAGGTTCTCCCCGTGTCTGCGTGGGTTTTCTCCGGGCACTCCGGTTTCCTCCCACAGTCCAAAGACATGCAGTCAGGCCAACTGGACATGCTAAATTGCCCCTATTCAATCAAATTCCTAATAAACTTCATCTTTCCCCCCCTTAATTGTTTTGCTGTGCATCTTGCTTTTTCTAGTGTTTTGTATACATAGTTTTGTTCTATTGGTGTTGGATGCATATTATCAGAGGTGGACAGTAACTGAGTAAATGTAATTCGTTTCTGTACTGAAGTTTCTCCAGTCTGGGCGACTTTTTCCTTTCACTCCACTACATTTCAGAGTCTAATATCCGACTTTTTCCTCCTACATTTTGAGAAATCTGCCGCTCCTTTTGGTTTCTGTGTGTATAAAAACGTAACATGTCAAAACGAAAGAAGCGGAAAGCCAGAGCACCAATCAGGGCCCAGCGGTCACTTTGTTTAGAGCTGGTTTTGACCTGTTGGTCATACCGACCCAGTGCAGCACGCGGTTCAACGTCAGCGCAGCAGCGTAAAACTTTGGGAGAGTCTGTTCAACATAAATGATGAACTAACCTAACTTTGTGTAAATAGAGCACAATATAGAAATATGTCCACATATGCAGTCGAGACTGACGCGGCTTTTTTCTGAATTTCTACAAACACCATTTCATTTTATAGTAAATGAGTTTGGGCTGGTTTATGTTTATGAACAGACGCCTACAGATCAACATAGTAAAGGAGCTCATCTGTGATCCTGAGTTTAAAGCCAGTTTTTATTCAACTTAAACTTGGAACTAAGTTGTAAATAAATCTGAAACTGAAACTTTGCTTGTGTGTAAAAAGGGATTTCAGAGCCACTCGGTTCTCCCTGATGGAAACTGTTTACCTTCAGTGTTTTGTGCTTCTGATCATTTTAATAGACGTCAGCGTCACTAATTAATGACGTTCTATTAAAAGACTGGTTTACCAAGAGAGACGCTGGAGGACTTTCACCTGAAATGAGTTCATGAAGCCAGTCTGGTTATAAAAATGATAACAGGACCAGATCAGAGCCAGAATTACTCTTTTAGTACTTTTACTTTCATACTTAAGTACATTTGAAGGTACATACTTTAGTACTTTTACTCAAGTGAAGGTCTAAAGGGAGGAACTTCTACTTTTACTGGAGTGATATTTTACCTTGGGTGTCTCTACGTTAACTCAAGAACATGGTTTGTGTACTTCGTCCACCTCTGCATATTATAACACAGATTAATATTTTTAAAAATTGAATGCATTTTCCACACACCCTTTTCTGGATTTAGAGCTCTCTATTAAAATGTGTTGGTTTGTAAAAGAAAATGACAGAAACTAGAAAAGAAGAAACAGAGACAGAGGTAAGAGATAACAAAAAACAGAAGATCAGTCCAGGAGCACACAAGAAATAACAAACGCGTGATAAAAGGCCACGAGTTCCTACATGTCAAGAATGGTTGGTGTTGACGCCCTCTTTACGCTGGTGTTTACTGGAGTGCGCTGCCCTCCGCTGGACCGCAGAGGTATTACAGCTCCACAGAGGATCTGACCCGCTCACCGTTCTATGCGTTTTTCTACAGATTTACACCAAAGGCTGCAACTGAATGTTTTCTTTAATTTATCCAATCTAAGCTGAAAATCTTTCACTGCTCGATTTCCAAAAATCTATAACAGAATATTTAACACACTGTTTCACCTGAATCCCATGAATAGAGTTCTTGTCCGATGGATGCACCATGCACGATTTCACTTTTCTGTGATATTCACACAGAGACGAGAGGCCCTACAAAAAACATCAAGCGTATTTAAGACGTTCAAAACTTAAGATTTATCTCCAGAAAAGGCCTCTTTACCTAGGACTGTACAGCAGCGAGTTCCGGCCGTGCACGCTGATTGGTCGAGAGGTGTCATTATTTCGCCATATCGTCACGGCTTTTTCACAAACACTGTATCACTCCGCTGAGACGTTGCTAGGGGACGCTCGAGCCGTATGAACCTTTTACTTCTTACTTTGCCACAGACAGAAAACGGACACTTGGAAAATGATACTAGAGCTAGAGTCGATTCGGTCCGACTCGGAAGATGAGACTGAATTCCCAAACCGTCAGGTGGTGTGTGTGTAAGGAGCTGGACAGCTCGGTACTCTGGCGTAGCAACAAGCTGCTTGCTAAGGAACTATAGTTTGGCGGAAGGAGTCGCTAGCACTAAAATATATTAAACGCCGCGTTCACGGCCCAGTTTATTCATTTCTATTCATATTTACTTATATTATTTATTTAACTGTTGTATAAAAGCAATAGAGGTCGTGTGATCTAGGGGTGATGTTATTTCGCGATAACACGCTCCCTCTCGTCTTCTCTTGCTTAACTACTGCGGACCGAGGTGATATTTAAGGCAACTTCAAACTATCTTCCCACTTCAAACCATTGGCTGATGCATAAAATGAGAGACCGGTAATTCCCACTTGTGATTGGCCAATGCAAGTTCATCTGTTACATGATTGGACGATGGAAGAAATGATTGGCAGTGTCTCCGCCCATTCGTCACGCCCACTGGTTCTCCGGCTCCACCCTGTTCAGAACGCGTCAGTAAACTCGTTGCCACGGAAACGCAGCAGCCGTTGGCTCTGACTTCCTTCAGTGCGAAAAAGATCTAGCTAGCGGCAGCACGCACAGGCAACACTTAATAAAACGAATCATCTACAGCCACTGTGCGTTTATTCTGTACGGTTTACCTGAGAAAACCAAATATGCCGCTTTTTAAACGACGGTTTCTGGCTCGGTTTAGCCGTTTGTGCAGCTACTGAGTCTCGCTGAGCTGGAGCTGCGGGGCTTTAGCTTCATGCTCGGAGTTTAATGCACAGTCAACACGCAGTGACCACCGTTCTGGCGGATATGGAGACAACTGGCACAAATAAAAGCTCATGTTTAAACGCATAACTTGCCAATGATTGATTTTGCCAGTGCTACAGAAAACCAAATCCCACAAGAGTCAACGACCAATGCTGGAAATTCAATACAGATTAAACATGAAAACACAGCTCAACCAATGAGGATCACTCTGTGTTTTGCAGACGTTGCGAAACTCTGTGATTTCCTTCTTTAGTAGTGCAGCTCTACAAAGATCAGCCCACTATCCCCCTCCGTCAGCCTGAGCAAGAAAACGAAAGGAACTAATAACAGGTCCCTTATCATTGGACTACCTGCATTAACCGCACCTCAGAATTGACCTATTTCTCCGCTGACTGTGAGCAGTAAATGTACAACGAGCTTCAGTCCCACTTTCAGTGACAGACGCGGCACCTAAAAAGGCTTTGAGTCGAGCTGATGAAGCTTTTATGGCTTATTTTGTTTTCCACCTGTATTCAGGAAGCCCCGCCTGCCCCGCCTTCGGATTGGCTAGCACTGCTATGGCTACACACACACACACACACACACACACACACACACACACACACACACACACACACATATATATATATATATATATATATATATATGAGCAAGGCAAGCCTAGTTTATTTATGTAGCACCTTATAGACACCTTATATAAACTTTACATTTGAAAGAGAAAAATAAATTAACATTAAGTTAAAATACAATTAAAGCATTATTATTATTATTATTATTATTATTATTATTTTCATCGTTATGTACTTTAAATATTTATATTTTATAGTTCTACGTTTCGTTGTAGTGTCGAAGTCAGTTTTTCTTTCTACGTCCTCATTCTTTTACCTGATTGGCGGACTGCACGAATTATTAACCAATCAGAGCACAGGAGGCGGGGCTTGTCGGAAAACGGCTGAAAAACACTGACGGGGCGGTGCGCTCGTTGCTAAGCACCGCGCGAGAGGAAGGCGTTAGCGGTTGCTGTTTCGAGACGTGTTTTTTCGCGAAGTGAACTTCTCCTGAGCATGAGGTCGCCATCTCTTCTCAAGAACAATGGAGTTTTCCGAGCACATTAAAACGGCTAATGTCGAAGATGTGGTGTTAAAACTGCCTTTCCAGCCGCCCATGAGGGGAACGCTGTGCGTTACCGGCCACCACCTCCTGTTCTCGGACAGAGCAGAGGAGAGAGAGTGGCAGCTACTGCTGCTCCTCCGGAACATAGATGCCGTCGAGAAGAGGTGAGACAACAACGGCACCTGCTCAACAAAAACTGCGTCCAAGAAGGACAGAACAGTCTAGTTTTGTGGTTTTGGGTCTAACAAGTACATAAAAGTCTAGTTTTGGGTCTAACAAGGACATAAAAGTCTAGTTTTGTGGTTTTGGGTCTAACAAGGACATAAAAGTCTAGTTTTGGGTCTAACAAGGACATAAAAGTCTAGTTTTGTGGTTTTGGGTCTAACAAGGACATAAAAGTCTAGTTTTGGGTCTAACAAGGACATAAAAGTCTAGTTTTGTGGTTTTGGGTCTAACAAGGACATAAAAGTCTAGTTTTGTGGTTTTGGGTCAAACAAGGACATAAGAGTCTAGTTTTGGGTCTAACAAGGACATAAAAGTCTAGTTTAGTGGTTTTGGGTCTAACAAGGACATAAAAGTCTAATTTTGTGGTTTTGGGTCTAACAAGGACATAAAAGTCTAATTTTGGGTCTAACAAGGACATAAAAGTCTAATTTTGTGGTTTTGGGTCTAACAAGTACATAAAAGTCTCATTTTGGGTCTAACAAGGACATAAAAGTCTAATTTTGTGGTTTTGGGTCTAACAAGTACATAAAAGTCTAGTTTTGGGTCTAAGAAGGACGTAAAAGTTTAGTTTTTGGGTCAAACAAGGACATAAAAGTCTAGTTTTGTGGTTTTGGGTCTAACAAGGACATAAAAGTCTAGTTTTGGGTCTAACAAGGACATAAAAGTCTAGTTTTGGGTCTAACAAGGACATACAAGTCTAGTTTTGGGTCTAACAAGGACATAAAAGTCTAGTTTTGTGGTTTTGGGTCTAACAAGGACATAAAAGTCTAGTTTTGGGTCTAACAAGGACATACAAGTCTAATTTTGTGGTTTTGGGTCTAACAAGGACATAAAAGTTTAGTTTTGGGTCTAACAAGGACATACAAGTCTAGTTTTGTGGTTTGGGGTCTAACAAGGACATAAAAGTCTAGTTTTGGGTCTAACAAGGACATAAAAGTCTAGTTTTGGGTCTAACAAGGACGTAAAAGTTTAGCTTTGGGTCTAACAAGGACATACAAGGCTGGTTTTGGGTCTAACACGGACGTAAAAGTATAGTTTTAGGTCTAACAAGGACATAAAAGTCTAGTTTTGGGTCTAACAAGGACGTAAAAGTATTGTTTTGGGTCTAACAAGGACTTAAAAGGCTGGTTTTGTAGTTTTGGGTCTAACAAGGACATAAAAGTCTAGGTTTGGGTCTAACAAGGACGTAACAGTCTGGTTTTGTGGTTTTGGGTCTAATAAAGTCATACAGGTCTAGTTTTGTGGTTGTGAATTACTAGTTTAGATAACAGTGACTTTCATTCTGTGTTTTAACGTAGGGTGGGTTGTGTTGGACCTAACTACAGTTGACTGTTAGCTGGCTTGTTTTCTGTTTTCCTGGGAGGATTTCACTTTAATTTTAGTCCGTCTTCAGAGAAGTGTTTTAAACTTGTGAACGTATTTCTGTTTTTTTGTGTGTATATACTTCAGTCCTGTGCTTCTTATAAGCTCAATGCTTGTTAACGTCTGCTGCACTACAGGTATTTTCTGGTTGTAGAGAAACAGATGATAGGACTGAAATATTTCGCCGTTGTCGGATCAAAACCTCGTATCTATAAAATGGTAACTTTACAGGAGAAAGAAAAAACCTACTTCACTGTTAATGTAAGTCAATGGAACCAGAATTTTTCCCAAGTCATTTTGCGCTGCTTCTTTTGGTCCGTTCAGCATAAAATTTATATACAATGTAAAGAACACCAGATATTTTCAAATTATGTCAAAAACTGAAAAATGAGGTTTTGTTCCCACAACTGTGATATACACTTTTAATCGACTTTTTAACCCTGGTGCCAGTCCACCCCTCACAGGAAGCTTCTGTTCATAAAAACATCATGTTTTCATTTTTTTTCTTTTGCATGTCTGGTGAATTTAACATATATGTGGGAAAATTGCACATTTTCATTTTAGATGTAATAGATTAGATTTAATAGATACATTTTTTATCTAAAATGAATAAGCCTGTAAATCTTAAGGATATGTATTATTCTACATCTAAACAGTAATTAAATGTTATATTTTAATCTGTAGCATTAATTTATTTGATATATATATACATATATAGTATATCGCCAGAGAACACCAGATCCAGCTCCTCAGAGGTTTGATAATTGTCTGATTAGCTGAATCAGCTGTTCTGACTTGAGGCTGTGCGTGGCAGGGGGTCCGGAAAATTGGAGTTGGGCCCACAGATTGTACTGAAGAAAAAGTGTCTGTCGTGTGAAAAGTGCGACAAAGAGGTGAACATGGAGGCCCATTGTTGCATTTTAGCAACACTCACAAAAATCGCCTCTAATTTTAGTGTTTTTTATTTGTTTTGTTGTATTTTTTTATCACTAAACATGTATGCAGGAAAACAGGAATGCAGGAAAAAATATCACAGCTCAAATATTTACCTGGAAGCTTAATAATTGTGTCCCAAATTGACTTAGGCCTGCTGTCAATTTTAGACATATCTCATTTTTTCACTACAAGTGATGCTATGATATAGAGTGTGGACTGCTGGGACATGTAGTTTTAGTGACAGCAGGTCAGACATAGGCATACATAGTTCAGACATAGGTTTGAAACAATTCTGCGACAGTGAAATTCCAACCATTTTATTCAAAATTTCTTAGGGATTCGTTGTTGAGCTCTGAGCAAAGCCATTTAGGGTGTTTTGACGTGAAATGGTTTATTGTAGGGAAACTAACGGGCTCGGATTTCTCAGTAGTGGTGGTGATGGGAACCAGGGGTTGAAACGCTAACAACACAGATAAGGCCACTATTCAAAACCTACAGGTGCCTTCTGAGTTTTTACATGTAATACTGGTGATGTTAAAATGGTTTAAAATCTGAAAACAAAGAGATCAGGCAGAAATTTTGGAATTCCCCTTTAAGCTAAAGCTTACAAGTGTTTGCTTAGGGCATGTGTCTACAGTGCTGGGTCTGTTTTGTATGCACTGATAATCAATGTTCACACATTTCTACACTGTACTGCACTCTAAATGTAAATATGAATAAGCTGGGAGTGTTGCTGGTGTTTGTCTTGGCTTGCTTTTCAAAGAATCATTAACGACAAACAGGCAGCATAAGCTGTTTGGGAGCTGTTCAGTACACTCACCATCCCCTTACTGACTTGACTCACTCACTGGCCACTTTCTGAGATCCACCTGTTTTAGGTGCACAATTACAGACCGCAGGCCATCTGTTAATGCACATGATGCTCACCACCTTCTTCTGCATTTATCATTGATCATCACTTTTACATATGTTGGAGTTTCTGCTAGGTTGAGAGTGGTCCACCACCCAACAATGTCCAGACAAGTGGGCATAAACTGACCATTGATTAAGGGCTAGAGGCCATACAAATCATGCATCAACAGATGAGCTGCCGTCTCTAACTGTGCATCAGCAGAGTGGAGCTGCAAGGGAAGGGTTTCTAATAAAGTGACCAGGGAGTATATAGTCAGTCAAGTCCACAGTGTTAAATGATGGGTTCATTTCCAACTTAAGCACTTGATTGAACTCTTTATGGTGCTGTGTACTTATGGCAGTACAACAATCCAGTCCAAGGTGTCTTTAACCCTGTGTACTAATGCTGTTTTTATCCATCGCTCTCTCTGTATTAGTGTTGAGAATCTACTAGGATACCCCCAGCACCCCAAAGCTGGCCAGAGCCAAAGGTTTGATCCAGCACTAAATCACATCTGTGTCCGAAAGCGCTCATGTTACCGTCTCTGGAGAGCAAAGCATTGTGAGTGCAGAGAGAAGTTGCCCCTTTCTTGCCGATCTCATAGCTTTATGTTTATTGTGATTGGGGGCTGTAATTGGGGGCTAGGTCTGAGTCAGTATTGAAGCGAAAGTTCAGCCAAGTATCAAGTTTTGCACAGTTTTATTTCTTACTGCCAGTGTAGCCGATCAGTCAAGACATGTTTGCTGTCTCAAGTTTGCACCTTTAGTCTTTGCACTGGAGGTAAGGCTAATATACCTAACCAAAAATGTTTAATATCACAGTAATTAACTAAACCTTTATCATATTATCACAAAACAGTATTGAAATATTATTACAAAATTGTATTAAAACTTTGCTAAATGTTTAAAGCTAAAAAACTACGGGCTTAATGTAATGTTTTGAATTTGGCTATTCATATACAATATGAACAATTAAAAAATAATTTTAAAAAAACCTGGGCAATAGGCAGATGTAATCGGATATCGTCTATGAATGGCACATTCCCCCATGACGATGTTGAATGGGCTGTGATCAATGGCTGTGTTTACATGCAAAGATTTTTGTCAATCCGATTGAATACAATTACAGATTCAGACTGAGGTGTTTATTCTCACTCTATTCAACAATCTGATGAAGATCTTAGTAATCCGATGCAAAATGACATGCATGCGTAGAGTAGCGCTTATAGTAAAAGTTACCATGACAACGAACATCACATGAGTCCAGTCAGAGTGAGATGAGCAGCAGTGAGCGGTGCTTGTGTTTTTAATTGCTTTAAACTGACGTCAGACTCAGGAAAACGTCCTTCACTTGCACTTGTTAAAGAAGGCCGAGAGGAAGACGACGTGTTCTGAGACACATAAGCTGGACGTCCGTCCCACCGCCGTCTTTTAAAGATCAGAGCATAAACTTCGTCTCCTCTGCAGACCAGTTTCTGCTCCGCCATGTTGAACGTTATAAACGTGATGCACATGCGCAGACGGACTAACACGTAACACGTAATCGGATTCAGGCGTTTACACAGATATTATTCTTCTATTTAACGTAATATTTAGAGGTTTACCCACATCGTTCAGTCGAATAGAAATTGTATTCCGAATGGCCTCAATCGGAATAGACTAGTCCTGTTTTACATTTTAGTCATATTTACATGGACGTATTTTATTCCGATTGAGCTATTAGTCAGATTATTAATGGATTATCAGCCTGCATGGACTATTTAAGGTGGAACCGGAAAGTTAGCTAGATAGCTACCCAGACATTAGCATGCTATTAGTGATTTTTATGTTTGTTACAAAGAAAACGACCATAATACACAACATTAAACTAAGTTAATACAATGGTTATCGTAATTTTTTAACAGAGAAATGCTTTTTGCTTTTTTCTCTGTTTTTATTGAGTTTTTAGAAACCTCTGTTTGGAGGGCTAAGGGCTAAGTGGTAGGGGCGAGGGGTGAAATGGGATTGGGCCTAAGTGTATTTGAGTTTACAACAGCTTGACATAGTTTGAGGCGGGTGTGTGATGACTTAGGCACTGTTTATACAGAAGCACTAATTGGTGCACACAAGCTTCCAATACTTGTTAGCTACATTAACTACCTTTGCAGCTCCAGCGCAGAACTGAAGAGGTAAACATCAGACACCAAGCATGATCGACTACATTTAGTGTAACAGGAAAGAATTGTGTAAAATAGGCTTGTGGCCAAAAAGGGCAACTTCTGGTCTGACCAGCCTTGTTTACCTTGTTTACATCTTGCAGCAGTAGGAGAAAACTCGGTGGACGCAAACACTTTATTCAGCTTGTTGCTTCTTTCACTGAGTTTCTAAGCCAAGCACGACTAACTTACTTTGTAGTGAATTTCTTCGTGATCATGTCTGTGCCGCTGCCGTCCTTTCAAGTGCGCTTGACTTCTTCTCTTTGAAATATCCTCATGGAGGCCTGCATCTCGTACTGAGCTTGTGAGAAAAAAGGCTAAACACTGCCTTTGTGTCACTCTTCCTGCTTTTCTGTATGAGGACAAAGCCAGCTGCGCTAAACTGGTCAGAACATGTTCTGTATGTCAAGGAAACAGGACCCTGATGGTGCAGATAAGCTACTTTTCTCTGTTACGTCTCCGGGTACTGTAACAGCAGCCAAGCTAATGTGAGCTTTTGTCTTGTTTGAGACGACTTTGCTACAAGCTGTGAAAGGCATGACCTTATTATGTGTGTCTGTATGCATATGTCCAATATGCAGAACAACTGGCTCATCAGGTACCATCATTATCAAGTGTAAGGACCTCCGCATTCTCCAGCTTGATATTCCCGGAATGGAAGAGTGCCTTAACATCGCCAGCTCTATAGAGGTACATATCATGAATCCTTAATTCTTTTGACAGTGATTTTTTAAGGTTGCAACCCACATGTAACCCTGGTCTATATGCTGTAGCGCCAGTGAACGGGCATTTTGCCCAAATAATATTCTAATTTCAGCCCTTTTTCAGTTGAAACATATTAAATCCTATTCAAGTACTCTAATCACTTACACTTATCACAATGTACTAAAAGGGTTTTGTGGTCTGATGTATTGGTATGACGGTGCAGGAAAAGAGATCCTGTTTAATCCAAG
The DNA here is from genome assembly GCF_015220715.1 of Pygocentrus nattereri. NCBI lineage: Eukaryota > Metazoa > Chordata > Actinopteri > Characiformes > Serrasalmidae > Pygocentrus > Pygocentrus nattereri. Next base: position 5,657,808 of record NC_051220.1, on the reverse strand, counting down.
TTTTGGTGAAAGTAGGCATGATTAAAAGCCTGTTGTTTTGCTATGTTACTTATGTGTAATTACATAATTACATATTTCATTATGTAAGTAATTACGTCTACAAAATGATGTACTTTTTCGTGTTTTGTTTAGAAGAAATCACAAAATATGGAAAAAATGCTCCGACAAAACAAGACACAACAATAGCTTTTCATCAAATTCAGATTTTTAAGAAGTCACTAAAATTAAGCAATTAATCAAAATCAATATGTATAATATTCCTAAGGATCAGTGGGTTAACACCATGTTTTTGTTATCTCCAATGCCGCTTCTGCAGGTTAACTGTTGTGTGTGTGTGTGTGTGTGTGTGTGTGTGTGTGTGTGTGTGTGTGTGTGTGTGTGTTTCCTCAGGCTCTTTCCTCCCTGGAGAGCATCACAGAAATGTACCCATTCTTCCACCGGCCACGTGAGCTCAGTCTAAATGATCCCTGGGGTCTCTCCTCTCCAGAGCAGGACTACGTACAAACAGAGAGACTGGTAAGCAAATCCACTGAGCACACATAAACAGCACTGTGTGTACGTTTTAGACATGTCAGAAAAATTTCAATAAAGTTATTTATTTGTTTGAAAAAAGCATTAGAATAAATGCAAATAAATAATACATTGCGATTTAATTAAATCAGATGGGCTGCTGATGGAATTTAACCAATCCATTCAATGGCTGGAGTGCACAGAGGAGTCGGGAAGCAGACCTGCTTCCTCTTAACAAAAAATAGTGATGACTTTAAATAAAATAAAAAGTGACACTTGTTGTGTTTACTGTATTTATGTTTAGTTGTATTTATTTTGATGTTATATACTGTTTTACTGGTCATGGGCTGGAGGTTAAAGAACCAGCCTTGTGACCGGAACATCGCTGGTTCGATCCCAAGAGCCAGCAGCACATGACTGAGGTGTCCTTGAGCAAGACACCTAACCCCCAACTGCTCCCCGGGTACTGCGGATTGGGCTGCCCACCGCTCTGGGCAAGTGTGCTCACTGCCCCCTAGTGTGTGTGTACTCACTAGTGTGTATGTGGTGTTTCACTTCACAGATGGGTTAAATGAGGAGGTGAAATTTCCCCGTTGTGGGATTAAAAAGGGTCACTTAATTCATTAATTACCATCAAGACATATAGTTTTAAACAGTGTTCCTTGCTGTCTGACTATATAAGTACATTATAAGAAGGTTTTTATTCCAAAATGCTGTACATTCATTTCTAACCAGGAGTGATTTGAAAGGAGTAACAGCTGGCATGTAATGTTTTTATCACATTGTTTATTTCTCTAATTCAGGCGCTATTATTCACAGCATAGCACTGGTATTTTGTGTATGTGTAAAGCCCACTCCTGTCAACGTAGAGTAGATGCAAAAGTCTTAGGCACCTGAGGAAATGTTACTTACAAAGCTGTTAAATTGATTAGCTCATGAAAACACTTAAATACAAGTAATATTAATACATGACTGGAAATATTGAGAAGAAATTCAAAACCAAAAAACATTACCCTTGTTTTTAACATGGCTAAACATGGTCACTGTCTAGATAAATTATAAATAAGTTTTAAATAATTTGTTCAAGTGCTCAGGACTTTTGCACAGCATTTTATATCATATATTTGTTTACATAAAAAAAAGGAAATTCATGAAAGTGGCGTTCCGTGCATTCCAGAGTGAAACCCTTAATATATACACTGACCAGCCACTTATACCAAATACACCTACCTAGTTTCTACACTCAGCTCCACTGACCATATAGGTGCACTTTGTAGTTCTACAGTTACAGACTGTAGTCCATCTGTTTCTCTGATACTCTGTTACCCTGTTCTTTAGTGGTCAGGACCCCCATGGACCCTCACAGAGCAGGTAGTGTTTAGGTGGTGGGTCATTCTCAGCACTGCAGTAACACTGATGTGGTGGTGGTGTGTTAGTGTGTTTTGTGCTGGTCTGAGTGGAACAGACACAGCAGTGCTGCTGGAGTTTCTAAACACTGTCTCCACTCTCTGTCCACTCTATTAGACACTCCTACCTTGTCAGTCCACCTTGTAGATGTAAAGTCAGAGACGACAGCTCATCTGCTGCTGCATTGTTTGTGTTGGTCATCCTCTAGTCCATCATCAGTGGTCACAGGACGCTGTTGTCAGGATATTTTTGGTTAGTGGACTATTCTCAGTCCAGCAGCGACACTGAGGTGTTTTTAAACTGCACGTGCTCTGGGCACCTATCTGGTACATAGAAGTGATAAAATAGACAAAGAATATAGAAACTAGGAGGTGTAATTAACGAAGTGGCCAGTCATATTGTGTGACCCTGGTCAAATAACATGTTTTGTTGATTTTCTATGTGAAAATATGTTAAACATAGTTTTAAAACTACACAAAACTACACGTCATGTGCACTACAGTTCGCAGGCGGATGTGGTGTTTAAGGTTCTCTGTAGAGGATGTGTTAACCTTCTCTTAGAAGATCAGCAACACACATAATTCGACTGGGGGTGTTCAAACTCTTCCATATGACCGTATACTAACACATGCAGGCGTCAGCCATTCTAAGACATGGTTTCATAACCCTAAACGAAGATAAACAGGAAGCAGTTGGCTTGGCATAGAAAGTGAATGAGTGCTGGTGCAAGACCTGCTCTCACAGGAAAAGAAGTGCTGTATGGGTGACAACTGCTTTTGTGCTGCGGGCTGTTTATTGGTGATGAGCTAATTTTGCCTGTTGGCTTTAACCCTTTAGGCTGTATAGGCCTGCATTTGGCTCGCACTTCAGCCCCCCATTCCTCTTAACTGCATCACTTACAGATTGGTTTCATAATAGTTATTGAGTAATTCATAGCATGTTATTTAATAACTTAGGAATGATTGTCTGTCTGCTTATCTGTGTCTGTGTGTGTCCGACCCTACGACCTCTCTTCCTCTGCTCCCTCTCACAGTCTTTCCTCTCACCGTCATCTCACCCTTTTCTGTTTCCCTCTCTCTCTCTCTCATTGCCTTTTTTTCACTCCTCGTCTTCTCGTCCCGCGGCAGTGTTTTTTCTGTGCCTGCTTTCTTTCTACGTAGTTCCCTCAACCTCTCTTTTCTCCTTTATTGCTCATTTATCTTCAGGACCACACCATCATCTGCCACGTTTCGCTTTTCAACCTTTGATTCATGCTTAATTTGAGATGACCAGTAATTTATTGCAAAAAATGTGTTTGTGACTGCATAAATGTAAGAGTTTTATATTTTATGGATGCCGTCATGTGGGTGTTAAAAAGTCAGTGAGATGAAAAGAATCAAAGAAACAGTTTAAAGCAACCGTTAACACACACACACACACACACACATTGTCTAAGCTGCTTCTCCCTCATAGACACGGGGGGTGTGGGGGGGTGCTGGAGCCTATCCCAGCTGTCATGGCCGGAAGGCAGGATACACCCTGGACAGGTCGCCAGTCTGTCGCAGACACAGACAGTTTAGCATGTCCAATAGGCCTGACTGCATGTCTTTGGACTGCGGGAGGAAACTGGAGAACCCGGAGGCCCTTCTAGCTGTGAGGTGACAGCGTGCTCACCACCCTGCCGCCCCACTGTTAAAACATTTGATAATTATAAATATATCATTATTATTATTATTATTATTATTATTATTATTATTAGAGACAGTAAGCCTTATAACATCCTCCAAACTGAATGCAATCAGAAAATCAGAAATGTATTATTGCTTTATTTACCAGATAAACACCTAAACAGTCTCTATCACACAGTTAAATATGCATACAAAAACACTCAAAGGCAGTGAGAGAGATGGAGAACAGTCAGGTCGCGTTTTTTGATAAGCCGATAATTGTAGCATAATCCAAAAGACAAGATCAAGAAGATGATACGTCGTTACTAAAACATTTGTTACGGACCCAGATTTAAATGTTTAGTTAATGGCTAGTGAGTCTATAAACATCTGTAGTGTGACAAAACTGTAGGCCAGAGTTTACGGGGGATTGTATTGGTTGACACCTATGCGTCCAGATTATAAGGCTTATTATTCACCATATAGAAAGCAACAATATTGATTTATTATTATTTTTATTATAATGATTATTACTGTTTACAAGAGTAAGAAATGGAAGTCTAATTGGTTTTTATTTTGGCTCCTCTTGATGACTGTCATCTCCTTTGTTTTAAACAAACGCATCCAAGTCACTATCCTTTCTTATCTCATGTGTTGTGGTCAGTGGGACAGGTGGAGGCTGAGCAAAGTCAACTCAGATTTCTCAGTGTGTCCGTCATACCCTGGTGCCATGATTGTACCCCGAACTGTAGACGATGACGCACTCGTGAAGGCCGCGCGGTTCCGACAGGGTGGAAGGTTCCCCGTGCTCTGCTACTGTCATCACAGAAACAGCATGGTAAGAGAAGGACACACTCAATGACAGCTCGTCACAATAAGTGGCTTCATTCGTATTGGTCCATACACTGCTCCATTATACCTGATGCTCCTACTGCTCCATTATATGTAGTGCAGCTCAACGCTTAAATATCAAGCCCCTGATGAGATAAATCAGGTGTATTAGAGCAGGGCAAACACAGAGGAGCGCAGTCTGTGGTCAGAGCAACAAGTGAGCAGTAAAATTCTCCTCTGGGCCGTCTCACAAACTACATTCCTGAACATGAAATCACATAAATAATATGACTATAACATGAATATAAGTCACTTATTAAACAAATCAGTAATAAGTTCTTAGCACTCCAATTTGTGCTCTGAATGAGCTTGTTTGGTAAACAGGAAAGCTCCATAAAAAAACATGGTAGCACACAGAATATTTTTGATTATTTTTGACCGTTCTTCCAGAAGCGCATTGGTGAGGTCAGACACTGATGTTGGACGAGAAGGCCTGGCTCACAGTCTCCGCTCTAATTCATCCCAAAGGTGCGCAGTAATGTTGGAACAGGAAGGGACCATCCCCAAACTGTTCCCACAAAGTTGGGAGCATGAAATTGTCCAAAATCTCTTGGTGCTGAAGCTTTAAGAGCTCCTTTCACTGGAACTAAGGGCCCGAGCCCAACACCTGAAAAACAACCCCACACCATAATCCCCCCTCCACCAAACTTTACACTTGGCACAGTGCAGTCAGACAAGTACCGTCTCCTGGCAACCACCAAACCCAAACTTGTCCATCAGATTCCCAGACAGAGAAGTGTGATTGTTCACTCCAGAGAACACGTCTCCACTACTCTAGAGTCCAGTGGCGGCGCTTTACACCACTGCATTCCACGCTTTGCATTGCGCTTGGTGATGTAAGGCTTGGATGCAGCCGCTCGGCCATGGAAACCCATTCAATGATGCTCTCTACGATGTTCTTGAGCTAATCTGAAGGCCACATGAAGTTTAGAGGTCTGTAGTGATTGATTCTGCAGAAAGTTGGCGACCTCTGCGCACTATGCGCCTCAGCATCCGCTGACCCCACTCTGTCATTTTTGTAATTATATGGCCTACCACGTCATGGCTCCAGGCCTAGGTGCTTGGTTTTATACACCTGTAGCCATGGAAGTGATTGGAACCCCTGAATTCAATTATTTGGATGGGTGAGTGAATACTTTTGGCAATATAGTGTATATGCACCGTAACCAAGTTTTAGAGCCATAGCAAAATACTCAAAATGAATCGTCACTGAGATGCACGGTTCACCAGTTAAACCAGTAAGGCCAGTAAACTTTCAAAACTAATAATTTGAGGAAACATGTAAATGTTAGACACTGTGAATTTTAAAAGAAACACAAGTGAACAATAGAAGATTTGCATGTGTGTAGTTAAAGTGATGAAGCAGTACTTTTGGCTGTATAATACTTTGTGAAACATACTTTTCATTTTTGCCCAGGTGATCATGCGTTGCAGCCAGCCCATGACGGGAGCCAATAGGAAGCGATGCAGGGAGGACGAGCTCCTCCTCCAGGCAGTGATTGACGAATCAGAGTTGGGTTACGTCATAGACACACGCTCCGCCCAGCAAGCTCAGCAGGCCAGGATGACAGGAGGAGGGTTTGAGTCCAAATCCTTCTACCGACCCTGGAGGAGGATCCATAGACACATGGAGAGGTACTCATTACTGTTACAGGTGTGTTTGTAGTTAGAGAAGTACGTCTGTTTATATGCAACTCAATGAGCTGCAGGGACTGCAGTCAAGGCCCTGACCACCGTGGGGTCCCACCTGTATGACTGGAAATGGAATTATATTAAAAGGAACTGGAAAATATGGTTACATTGATGGAGACTTGTCCTTTTATATTAGTGTCACATGAAGTTTTGTTTCACCCTGCGTCTGTCGTCTCAGTCACCTGCATAGACATAATCTGTGTATATATGTGAATGCATGCATATTTTCAGAGGAAAGGTGTTGCAGGAAAGTTTGATCAAGCTGGTAGAAGCATGTGGCGACCCATCTCACAATATGGACCGCTGGCTGAGCAAGCTGGAGAACTCCAAATGGCTGTCTCACGTTCACAGTGCTCTGTCCACAGCAGGCCTGGTGGCAGAGTGTGTGGAGAGGTGAGTTCTGACACTTTACAGTAATAGCAGCACTATAAATAAGCAACAGGCAGTTGTGTGTTCAGTGTCATTTATTTTTTATTCACTTCTGGTAATTTTGATGATGCTTTTCATGTTTGTAACCTGTTACTTAAATTTGAGCTGATGATCAGCTATAGATAAGTTCTGGCTATAGTCAGGCCTGCGTTCTGGGCCTGTTCAAATCTTTCTGTCATCTGGCAGGTGAGTGAGGTACTGTTCTTGTTATTTTTACAGGGATGGTCACTCAGTGCTGGTGCATGGCTCTGACGGGACGGACACCACGTTATTGGTGACCTCACTGGCTCAGGTCATCCTAGATCCTGCCTCCAGAACATTCAGAGGTTTCCTTCAACTACTGGAGAGAGAGTGGGTTCAGGTAAGGGAGTGTATGTGATATAATTTCGTCTCTGTTAAAGTGACCGTTTTGGAGATTTTATATATACACACACATATACACACAGACACGGTGGCACAGTGGGTAGCGCTGTCACCTCACAGCATGAAGGGCCTGGGTTCGATTCCCTGGTCAGGCGACCAAGGTCCTTTCCGTGTGGAGTTTGCATGTTCTCACACAGTCCAAAAGCTGTATAGTCAGGCTGATTAGACATGCTAAATTGCCCTATATGTCTGTCTATCTGGACTGGTGTCCTGCCTTCCACTGCTTAGATAGGCTCTAGCTCTCCACTGTGCTAGTAAAAGGTTGGACCCCCTTTTGCCTTCAGAACTGCCTTAATTCTTCATGGCAAACTTTCAACAAGGTGTTGTAAACGTTCCTCAGAGATGTTGGTTGGTTATTTGAGTTACTGTTGCCTTTCTATCATCTGGAACCAGTCTGCCCATTCTCCTCTGACCTCTCACATCAACAAGGCATTTTCGTCCACACAACTGACCGCTCACTGGATATTTCCTCTTTTTCGGACCGTTCTCTGTAAACCCTAGAGATGGTCGTGCGTGAAAACCCCAGTAGATCAGCAGTTTCTGAAATACTCAGACCAGCCCGTCTGGCACCAACAACCACGCCACGTTCAAAGTCACTTAAATCCCCTTTCTTCCCCGTTCTGATGCTCGGTCTGCACTTCAGCAAGTTGTCTTGACCACCTCTACATGCCTAAATGCATTGAGTTGCAGCCGTGTGATTGGCTGATTAGCTATTTGTGTTAACAAGCAATTGAACCTAATAAAGTGGCTGGCAAGTTGCAGTTTGCTCCATCTAGTGTCGTGTAGTCCCCCTGAGGCAGCTGGTCCAACCTGTAGTGTGGGTTATTTGATGAGGAAAGTCACTAACATTAACTAATCTGTATAGCCTGCAGCACTTTTGTGCCTGTGATGAGATTCAGCATGAAGCCTTACAGATTTTTCAGTTTTTACTGCTCGAACTTCAAAAGCACAACTGGAGTTGAACTGTCACTAGATAGAGATAAGTCACATTTTACTGGTATAAAAGGAAAGAAACTTTTTTTTTCTTTCTCCTGTAAAGTTGCTATTTTGGAGATAGTTGTTTTTCCCTGTTCTTCAATGGTCAGGCACATCACAGTGCCGGTATTATTTAGATGGTGGATCTCAGCACAGCTATGACACTGACACCTTGTAGATGTAATGTCAGAGACAGTAGCTCGTCTGTTGCTGCTCAGTTTGTGTTGGTCATCCTCTCGTCTTTTATTGGTGGTCACAGGACGCTGAAATGGTCCAAAAGTACTTAAATAAATGTATATTTATGTGTGTGTGTGTGTGTGTGTGTGTGTGTGTGTGTGTCTCTTCTCGGAAATTAAGAGAATTTGTTTACCCTTCGTTCCATGATGAGTGTTGTAACCCAATGCTTATTCCCCCGTGTGTCAGGCAGGCCACCCATTTCAGCAGCGCTGCGCCCGTTCAGCCCACTCTCATGCCCGTCTAAGGCAAGAGTGCCCGTCCTTTGTGCTGCTGCTGGACTGCATGTGGCAGATATGGAGGCAGTTCCCACTGGCGCTGGAGTTCAGCGAGGCTCTGCTGCTGAGGCTGGCGCAGGAAGCCTACGCCTCTGACTACGGCACCTTTCTCTGCAACAACGAACAGGAGCGGTGAGATATCACAAGCACAAGATTTTTACTTTTGGGGTTAATTTATCTCCTTTAAAGCAAAAGTTTGCCCAAAAAGATCACACAACCTCCCCCTTATGCCAAATATAGTCACTCAGTCAAGACATGTTTGGTGTCTGAAGTAGAATGCATCGATAACGATATGAGCCCCATACCATGCTCAGAAGTCAGTTAAACTCACAATGATATAGTATCTGATTACATGGCTTTTCTTGAGTTGATTCAACTTGAGGACACAAGAGTTCACAAAACTCAAACGTTCTCTTAGATTTTTACCTCTGCATTTCAGTCGATAACAGGAACTTTTTTATGATCAACACTTGGTGATGTAAGGCTTGGATGCAGCTGCTCGGCCATGGAAACCCATTCCATGAAGCCCTCTACGCTGTTCTTGAGCTGATCTGAAGGCCACATGAAGTTTGAAGGTCTGTAGTGATTGACTCTGCAGAAAGTCAGTGACCTCTGCGCACTATGCCCCTCAGCATCTGCTGACCCCGCTCTGTCATTTAACGTGGCCAACCACTTCGTGGCTGAGTTGCTGTCGTTCCCAATCGATTCTACTTTGTTATAATCCCACTGACAGCTGACTGTGGAATATTTAGTAGTGAGGAAATTTCACGACTGGACTTGCTGCACAGGTGGCGTCCGATCACGGTACCACGCTGGAATTCACTGAGCTCCTGAGAGCGACCCATTCTTTCACTAATGTCTGTAGAAGCAGTCTGCAGGCCTAGGGGCTCGGCTTTATACACCTGTGGCCATGGAAGAGATTGGAACAGCTGAATTCAATGATTTGGATGGGAGAGTGAATACTTTTGCCAATATAGTGTACTTTGCTATCTATCTTGGCAATTATTAACTTTTATCATCACCATATTACATGTGACTTAGATTCATATTATTTCATTGTGTATATTCAGTGCTGGATTACTTAACCTTTGGCCCTGGATTTTTTGGGGGCTTTTTTGCTACTAAGAAAGTCAGTTCACACCTCCAAATGATGGCTATGCCATAATAAAACAGACAGCAAAACTACAGCTTTCTTCATGTCATACAGTCCTGCACAACTGCCATAATTAAAAATAGCAAAATAGCATTTAGACAAGTCCTATTTGCTTCTGGTTTTGTAAATCAGACATTTTCATCAAAACATATTCCATCAGCATTATTGAAAAATGCCTTTAGAAAAAAGTCCTTTAAATAATTTTGTGCCGTTTTGTGCATCTTAGCTTTGGCTCATCATTATTGATTTTAGGTCAGCCATTACTGATAAGCTACCAGGGGTTAATATGTCATAAAAAGAAAGACTTTTGTCATCTCTGACTTTTCTTTTTCAGATGTACTTTAGGGGTGAAGGAAAACACTCACTGTTTGTTCCAGTTCCTCTTGCGGTGTAGCGAGAGAGAGAAATACATTAACCCACTGTATGAACCCACAGAGCTGGCTATCTGGCCTTCGGTGCAGCCACAGTCTCTCCAATTATGGACTGGTGAGTCCATTAAAGACCAAATATTTTATGTTGTTGCAAGTTTATCTCAGACATTTGGATAGTACCTAAATTAAATGTGCCTAAATTAAATTTAAATGATACATTCGTAGTGATCAAAACTACAGTCTTCCAGTCATGCTTTCGCTGAATGTAAGAGGCCTTAATGGACTTGAAGTGAGAAAACTCAGAATACAAGGGTGTGTTCACACTTGGCGGGTTTAGTTTGATTAAAAATAATGTTGCGATTGCTCTGTTAGTGCAGTCCTTTTCAGCAAATGAGAACGCCGCCTCTTATTCACACCCACTCAAAAAAATGGGGTCGGTATCATTGCGCAAGACTGACGTTGCATAACATTAGCAGCCCTGTAACTCTATTACAGCTTGTTATTGCATGAAGGCAGATTACATGAAGTCTTTCATGAAGTTACAAGAGCCACAAATTGTTATTATAATAATGTCATTATTCTAACATCAGAATCAGGTTTAGCACTTCTATTTGAATGCATGCATAATGTGCTTGATGATGTTGTGTTTATGTCTTATTTAACCGGGTGCTAAGTCTGTTAAATTGTTTGAATCGGGTATTGATTATGTCCTGTATCTGTTGTGTACAGGTCTGTTCCTCAGGTGGACCGAGCATGCTGAAACAATGGCCGAGGCTCGAGAAGAAATCTGGACTATCATTAAAGAGCACAGAGAGAGAACTGGAGCTGAGGAGACCACACACACACCTCCTACCCATCGCGACACCTTCACCGCTGTGGAGAATCTCATGGATGAGTTGACTATACTCTGACCTCAAGAGGGCGTCCATTCCTATTCAAATCAAGGCAAACAATAACCGTTTCCATTCGGTTCGTCGCGGCCGCAAGAGGGAAGCAGAAGCCTAACTGAGTTTGAGCTACGTTTGCTTTGGCAGTCTGCATTACTAGATGTTGCACAAACATTGACAGAATACTTGATCTTGCTTTTAACCACTGGACTCAGTATTTATTCTTCCCTTCCACAGAGGATGTCAGATCATTTCACTGTGACCATGTGACTTGTGACAGTCTGAGCCTCTTCACGCTGTGGTCACATCGTGCCTCAATATACCACCTTGTGGATGAGATACGTAACTACTGTTAACAGAAATGTCTTCTAATTATTTAAAATGAAACCTATATTATTTAATTTATTGTGGTCCACATAAGCCAAGAATATGCGTAATTCTTCCTTCTTCTTAAGTTTATTCAGGTAATATTCAACATATATGAATATCAGTGCAACTTCAGTCACAGCAAGATTTTTCATAAAATAGCTCTACACCTGTCTTTGCCTGTGTAGATATCAGCATGCACTTGCTTCATGTTCATGTGCATAGAATAACTGGGCAAGTGTGAATGAAGTAAGAGGGGAATGTTTTAAAAAATGTTAAAAATGTAGTTGGTATTCAATTCATATGTATTTTTAGGGACTGTACCTGATTGCATACTTTATTGAATATGACTGAATTGATTCTAATCATCTAAATTAAAGCCGTTGTATCAAAATATTCAGATCAATAGACGTTTTATCATTTGTTTTAATAACTGGTATGTTATAAAGCAAATGGACCTAAATAGAAGGAATGTTACGTTTATTCTGTAATCTAACTTTTGTGTGGATTTATGAATAATAAACTGGTAGGCAGTATTGAAAAACCCTCTGCTGGTTAGGGGGTCCCATGTTGGCTGGCTACTGACTCACTGCCATAACGGCGCTGATGCCAACTTCAATGGCAGCACAATATTAGATTCATTACAGTTGTTCTTTTGGAAATGCTCTTTTTCTAGTTTGGGAATGTGGGAATTTCTAGTTTGGGATTGTTGTTTTAGTGAGACAGAGTGATTACCCATAGCAGATCTGCGAGCAGCACTACATCTGCTGAAAGAGAAGAGCTCATCTTCCAGATGGTGAGAAGAAACTGCTGACAGCATGGAAGGAGGCTCAGGAGATCCTGGGCAGGTGTGAACTGGAGCACCTGCTGAAGAGCAAGTCTGCAGCGAAAAGAAGAACAGAAGGGCAGAGCAGGAAGAGTGAGAGTGTGAGCCAGGCCTTCTCGTCCAACATCAGTGTCTGACCTCACAAGTGTGCTTCTGGAAGAACGGTCAAAAATTCCCATAAACACTCCTAAACCTGGTGGAAAGCCTTCCCAGAAGAGCTGAAGCTGTTATAGCTGCAAAGGGTGGGCCGACATCATATTAAACCCTATGGATTAAGAATGGGACGTCACTCAAATTCAGACTAGCGAATACCTTTGGAAATATAGTGTATATGCATAATTAATGAGAAGGAAGGAAGCTCTTATATGGTCAGAAAGTCCTCGCGCACCTGTTCTCTTCTGAAAATGTTTTATCTGCACCCCCAAGGCCACTGAACAGTGGTTCACAGTAGCCCCTGTCAGTTAGCCAGGCCTCAGAAGAGAAAACATGAGATAAGGCCTGTGCAAATGCAAGGAGTTGACCATTTATCTCCTCTTTGCACTCAAAGAACAGTAAGTACACCCTAAATTTAAACATATCCACCTTCTAAAGCCAAGAACACCATTAAGGAAGTAATTATATACCTTCTGACAGCATGCATCAATCACAGCCATTTAAGGAGAGTGACCGGCTATAATGAACTCCCAAAGGTGCAGCTTCGGTCACCAAAACCACATTTGCTTTCTAATAGGAATTGGCTAGTCTCCTGTCTCACTAGTCTCCTGTAGAAAATCTTTAGATCCCTCATCAAACACATTTAGAAACCATGTTGAACCATTGTTACGTTGTGATATTAACCCATTAATAATGCAACACACACCATCACAGACCTATTAGGAACTAACAGAAATGTTTTTTTTTCAGCAGGCTGGAATGTTCGGTCTGACTGGGGTCACTTTTGTGTTGTCCAAAAACTGAAGGCACCTGTCTCAATGCCTTTCTGCCTGGGTGGGGGGTACCTGAAGCTATCCCAGCTGTCATTGGGTAGTAGGCTGGATACACCCTGGTCACCAGACAGACATATACGTTCACATTCACAATCCTACACACTCACACCTAGGGGCAATTTAACATGTCCAATTGGCCTGACTATATGCCTTTGGACTGTGGAAGGAAACCCACGGAGACACAGGGAGAACATGCAAACTTCACACAGAAAGGACCCTGGCTGGGGAATCGACAGAGGTGGACAAAGTACACAAATCGTTAAAGTAGAGATATCCAAGGTAAAATATTACTCCAGTAAAAGTAGAAGTCCTTACTCTAGACCTGAACTTGAGTAAAAGTACTAAAGTATTTCCCTTCAAATGTACTTAAGTATAAAGTAAAAGTACTAAAAGAGTAATTCTGGCTCTGATCTGGTCCTGTTATCATTTTTATAACCAGACTGGCTTCATGAACTCATTTCAGGTGAAAGTCCTCCAGCGTCTCTCTTGGTAAACCAGTCTTTTAATAGAACGTCATTAATTAGTGACGCTGACGTCTATTAAAATGATCATAAGCTCAAAACACTGAAGGTAAACAGTTTCCATCAGGGAGAACCGAGTGGCTCTGAAATCACTTTTTACACACAAGCAAAGTTTCAGTTTCAGATTTATTTACAACTTAGTTCCAAGTTTAAGTTGAATAAAAACTGGCTTTAAACTCAGGATCACAGATGAGCTCCTTTACTGTGTTGATCTGTAGGCGTCTGTTCATAAACATAAACCAGCCCAAACTCATTTACTATAAAATGAAATGGTGTTTGTAGAAATTCAGAAAAAAGCCGCGTCAGTCTCGACTGCATATGTGGACATATTTCTATATTGTGCTCTATTTACACAAAGTTAGGTTAGTTCATCATTTATGTTGAACAGACTCTCCCAAAGTTTTACGCTGCTGCGCTGACGTTGAACCGCGTGCTGCACTGGGTCGGTATGACCAACAGGTCAAAACCAGCTCTAAACAAAGTGACCGCTGGGCCCTGATTGGTGCTCTGGCTTTGCGCTTCTTTCGTTTTGACATGTTAAACATCCTAACACCCCTGCACCCCTGTTAAACACCCCTGCAAAACATCCTAAATCATTACATTGTAACGCCACTGATATTATGTTGTCCCAAGGCTTAACTTGAGGTTTGTGCACGGGCAAAGTGTAAAATATGTGTATATTACATTTTATTTATTTATTTATTTTACATTTACACATAAATATATATTAATGATACATATAATTGACCATAAAACTGGTCGCATGTACAGTATGATGTCATCATCATACATCCCACAGCCCCTACAGTGAGAGGTTTTGTAGTGTAGTTTTATATGTGTTTTATAACACATATTTATAAACACATTTATATTATTATATAAATACATATTTATAAACACATTTATAAACTTATAAGATTTTGCTCAAACGCTCCATCTTAACCCATTCATTTTGGACTCGCTCGATGGCGCCCTCTAGTGTTTGAGAAACCTGGAAGACATTGCTTCTCTGTAACTTTTCCGGTGAAGTGGTAGAAAGTTGTATAACTGGAGTTTGAAAGTGCTCAAAAATATGACATTGACTTGTGATGTACTTTCTATTTATATCTTAATACCGTTTTAAAATGAGGCCAGGCCAAGATCTCATCTCTTTGCAGTGTAGCCGGGGAGCCCAGAGCCTCAACTCATTTAAAAATGTCAGTCCAGGGGTCCCAGTCCTGTTATCTGCCCAGCCCCTCAGCCTCTAAACCCACCCCTGCTCACAGTGGGCGTCTAGCACACCAGTTCTGGCTGTTTTAGTAACATTAGGTTCTAAAAGCACTTATCTGTAAGAACGTTTAATGTTGGCTGTCCATCGAAACCGCGAAAAAAAGCCCACCTCAGCTAAACTAGCCCCACACAATGAGCCCGGAGCGAGCAGCTTGTCAGCAAGTTTGCGCTGCCGCGGCGCGTTGGACGCCGGTTAATGTAGTCCAGAGCGGGAGTTCAGGCTTAGCCACTCCTCCAGAAAACACTACACTTCCCAGCAGCCCCCTCGCCCTCCACTTGTTTACCCAATGGTTGCTCGGTGCGCCTGTGCACTGACCAATCGGGGGGTAATCTCTTAATTCTAACGGTTAAACACCACGAAAACCCCCCCTTACCAGCGCTGTTTACTTTAATAGTGTTTTTATAGACGGCGGAAGACGCGATCATCTGCGATGTTTTGATTACCGGGACACGTGGTTCTCCAGCTGGATTTGGAGGAATTTTCTGGGAATTTTTTCAAAAGCCCACAGGTGAGATTTCCCTTTCAGCCTCCTTCACAGCTGCGTCCGTCCTCGGGGTGAAAAACACGCTCCTTTAACGTCGTTCGCAGTTTTGATCGACGTCCTGCGCCGCTCGATCCTCTGATGCGCGGGTTTTAAAGGGACACTCCACCGAGTTTTCAAATGTTCCACACAAATGGTTACGATGTAAACAACTCCACTCAGGGTGTTTTTGGTGTCAAATGCTCTGATCTAGAGAATCCTAGAGAAACCAGTCAGATTTGTTCAGAGTGGTGGTGATAGGAACCAGACGTCTGAAGGGTTTAATCCCTCTGAACAGCCCCTCACAGTTATGTTAAAGTTATGACATGAAATGGGTATGAATAGTTTTATGATAGTTTTGTAATAGAGTTCTTTTTTGTTTTTTGCTTACAAAGTCATTTAATCCATTCATGGTGGAGGGGTACATGTGGGGCATTGTGAGGCAAAATAGTCCCCAAAGAAAACATTTTTTTTCCAGATTTATGGCTATTTCACCATCTTCTGCGTTACACTTAAAAACTCAAGAGATATGTGTAGGTTCACTGGAGGTTTAAATAAAATAGATACATTTGTGTTGTAAGCATCATGACCTCTGGTTCCTATCACCAACACTGTTAAGACATCCGAGTCCATGGATTTCTCTACGGTGAACCGTTTCACATCAAACCACTCTGAATGACTCCTTTCACACCTCAAGCACTGAAAAATTCTGGCTGCTTTTCTGTGCTGACAGGTGGAGGACATGAAGGTCTGTGGTGGCGCCTGGGCTCTTCTGAAATCTCTCTGCTCTCCCAGCTGCTCCAGACTGGCCGGCTGGACCTCATGCCAGGTCAGCCGCAGGAACACCAGCAGCCACGGGTCCTCAGACAGTCCTCGAGTTCTTATCACAGGTATAACTGTTACATGTGTATCAACAAACTTTACATTTACACCAGTCCATCTGTTTCATTGCCCCCACACCCCCAGCACACATACACTGTACACTTTTGCCCCTCTTTGTTTTTTCCACTGCCTCGTAAGAGACAGTCCTATTTACCTCAGTGACAATGGGCCTTGGACAAAAGCGTTGAGCTGCATAATGCTGTGCCAGGCCGCATTGTGGTTACACAATACAGTCTGGTGGCAGTGGGGCAGGACAAGCCTAAATGCACAGACACGTTTCCATCATAACACCTTCTTCCTGATTTCAGTACATGCACTGAATTGTAAATCAATACTTAACGTTATGTTGCTTATGTTATATGGTTTACAGATTGGCTTGCATTTGCTGGTAATCAATAGGCCCAGTGTGTTCACTTGTACTGGTAATAACTGTTTATTATTTTAGCTATTTACATGTAGGATGTGAAGTGTTGAGTGTTGTCTAGGTTACAGTTCTTGCCACCACCAAATATATTCACCTGTCCTTGCATAACAGCACAAGAACTGGTGTAAATAAGCCATTCATTAAAGGTCAGGTTCAGCCTAGACTTCATTGTGCCATTAAACTGTTGCCTTTATTCAGTTATTAATTTCAAGTCTTATCGTTTTTAACTGTTATAACTTAGTTACAAGTTAGTTATAACTTAGTTAACTGGCGGCACATATTCAGGCCTTTAAAGGGTTGAACGATCCTGGTTACTAAAACTACTAGCGATGTAATATGAAATGATGGCAAATAACCACTTTAGTATGATTTGGAGTGGAAGACAGCAAATCCTCTATTTAACCACTTAAAATCCCAGGCTTATTATATACTAAGGCTGAGTATTCAGTAACAACAGGACCTAACCCCCAACTGCCCCCCGGGTGCTGCAGATTGGCCTGCCCATCGCTCTGGGCAAGTGTGCTCACTGCCCCCTAGTGTGTGTGCGCTCACTAGTGTGTATGTGGTGTGTCACTTCATGGATGGGTTAAATGCAGAGGTGAAATTTCCCTGTTGTGGGACTAATAAGGGTCACTTAATCTTAATACCTTTTGACCAATTCTGTCCCACTTTCAAAAGGGCCCCTAATGGGTGCATTGAGCCTCATTATGGTTACCAAAATGGAAAACATGGAGAACCAAACCACTTTGCAAATACAACTATGACAGAAATGTTTACTCTTAGTCATGTACACTGTTCAAAAAAATAAAGGGAGCACTCAAATAACACATCCTAGATCTGAATGAATGAAATTCTCATTGAATACTTTGTTCTGTACAAAGTTGAATGTGCTGACAAAATCACACAAAAATCATCAATGGAAATCAAATTTATTAACCAATGGAGGCCTGGATTTGGAGTCACACACAAAATTAAAGTGGAAAAACACACGACAGGCTGATCCAACTTTGATGTAATGTCCTTAAAACAAGTCAAAATGAGGCTCAGTATTGTGTGTGGCCTCCACGTGCCTGTATGACCTCCCTACAACGCCTGGGCATGCTCCTGATGAGGTGGTGGATGGTCTCCTGAGGGATCTCCTCCCAGACCTGGACTAAAGCATCCGCCAACTCCTGGACAGTCTGTGGTGCAACGTGGCGTTGGTGGATGGAGCAAGACATGATGTCCCAGATGTGCTCAATCAGATTCAGGTCTGGGGAACGGGCGGGCCAGTCCATAGCTTCAATGCCTTCATCTTGCAGGAACTGCTGACACACTCCAGCCACATGAGGTCTAGCATTGTCCTGCATTAGGAGGAACCCAGGGCCAACCGCACCAGCATATGGTCTCACAAGAGGTCTGAGGGTCTCATCTCGGTACCTAATGGCAGTCAGGCTACCTCTGGCGAGCACATGGAGGGCTGTGCGGCCCTCCAAAGAAATGCCACCCCACACCATTACTGACCCACTGCCAAACCGGTCATGCTGAAGGATGTTGCAGGCAGCAGATCGCTCTTCACGGCGTCTCCAGACTCTGTCACGTCTGTCACATGTGCTCAGTGTGAACCTGCTTTCATCTGTGAAGATCACACGGCGCCAGTGGCGAATTTGCCAATCCTGGTGTTCTCTGGCAAATGCCAAGCGTCCTGCACGGTGTTGGGCTGTGAGCACAACCCCCATCTGTGGACGTCGGGCCCTCATACCATCCTCATGGAGTCGGTTTCTAACCGTTTGTGCAGACACATGCACATTTGTGGCCTGCTGGAGGTCATTTTGCAGGGCTCTGGCAGTGCTCCTCCTGTTCCTCCTTGCACAAAGGCGGAGGTAGTGATCCTGCTGCTGGATTGCTGCCCTCCTACGGCCTCCTCCACGTCTCCTGGTGTACTGGCCTGTCTCCTGGTAGCGCCTCCAGCATCTGGACACTACACTGACAGACACAGCAAAACTTCTTGCCACAGTTCGCATTGATGTGCCATCCTGGAAGAGCTGCACTACCTGAGCCACTTGTGTGGGTTGTAGAGTCCGTCTCCTGCTACCACAAGTGTGAAAGCACCACCAACATTCAAAAGTGACCAAAACATCAGCCAGAAAGCAGAAAGGTACTGAGAAGTGGTCTGTGGTCCCCACCTGAAGAACCACTCCTTTATTGAGTGTGTCTTGCTAATCGCCAGTAATTTCCACCTGTTGTCTGTTCCATTTGCACAACAGCTGTGAAATTGATTGTCAATCAGTGTTGCTTCCTAAGTGGACAGTTTGATTTCACAGAGGTTTGATTTACTTGGAGTTATATTGTGTTGTTTAAGTGTTCCCTTTATTTTTTAAGCAGTGTATTTTTGATAATTATTATTTATGTTGGCAATCCTTTACATGTTCAACAAAGCTCAATAGCTCATTACATATAAAAAGAAAGCACATGCCATGTGTTAAAACCACTGCTGAACAATTATGGCAAATGAAGACCTTTTAGGAACCTCTGGTCTTCTTGGAATTTTTATCCTCTCTCTGTAAATAAGGCTGAAACCGCATTAGGCCTTGTTGGACCTAGCTGGCTAAAACTGAACAAGGGCATATTGTGCTGATGTGTTCTTGTACCCGCTCATTGCCGCTTGCAGCTACATTTTTCATCTTTTATCTTTGTTTATCATATTCTTTCTCTATTTGAAGGTGGACTGGGGCAGCTTGGTGTTGGACTGGCGCAAATGCTGAGGTGTGTGTTGACTTTGTAGAGAGAGAAAGAGGGAACAGCAGTAAGACCCCAGTGAATCACAGTTAGAATTGTGTAGATTCACCATTTTATTCGTGCACGAGAATCTGGATTATTTGCCTCAAAAGATCACAATAATTGGGAGATTTTCTCATTTTTCTGTATAATTAAATCATTACGATGTAAACAATGTCATTCAGAGTGGTTTGATGTGAGATGCTCTGTACCAGAGAAGCTTACCGAGTCAGTGGTGATGATAGGAACCAGATGTCAGAAGAATTTAACGCCTCTAAAAGCTCCCTCACAGACAGATAGTACATGAAATTACACGAATACACTATGTGATAATGTTTTAAACATTGAAGTTTGCTAAAGTTGTGAATGAAAACTGCTTGTGGGATGGTCATAAATCAAAAAATGCTTTTTTTTTGTTTTGAAAATTAATTCATAATTATTTACCCGCTGTTTTTAATTGTATTAGGGAAAATATGAAGCATGTAAGCCTGTAACATCAAAATGTTGCTGTATATTAAAATATGTCTAAAATGTTGACAGGAACAACCGCTAATGAGTGTGGCATTGTTGATGTCGTCAGTGACTCAAATGATGCCCATTACAACAGTCACCATCATTGAGGAAACGTTATATTAGGCAATAACAATATGTAGAAATCTTCTGTATCTCAATGAGTGACTGATATTTTTCTGTTTCTGAATCTTGGTGACCTCAGAGAGCAGTATGGGAAAGAAAACGTGATCCTGTCTGACATCAAAAGACCTCCAGCGGACGTTTTCAACATGGGTATGTCAGTCCTGGGGCAGATTTTGGGAAATTGCTATTCATTTTACTGGAAAATGGATTCCAATTCAATTTGCATGGAAGGATACACTATATGTCCAAACTTTATGGGCACCTGCTCAGTGTTTCTTCTGAAATCAAGGGTATAGTCATAGTAGTCATAATTTTACTTTGTGGTCTATACACATAATTATACACATAATTTGTCCCATATTGCCAGCCCTGAAATGCTCTATTAAAGCTCATATGTCTTTAAGCCCCCCTCCCGATGAGGCCAGTGTTCCTTTATTGGTCAATCCTCCCACTCTGCTCTGACTGGTCAACCGCCAGAGCTGTTCCGCCCTTCATGTTCCGCCCCTGTCTTGCAGCCCACAGACTAGGACATACAGAGCAAAGTGAGGCCACAGCAGCAGACAGGTCTCTCTCCCTCTTTCTCTCTCTCTCTGCCAACTTTTAGTGATGTGTTTAATTAGCAACTGACAAATCCTGCTCAATCTGCCTTTATAAGGTGTGTAACATAACACCATTAATCTTTCGTGATAAGCTGGTTCTCACTGTTCAGTGGGGAGTGGAGTGGATTTAGGGTGCAATGATAAAAGAGCAGCTCTCGAGTGTGACTCGGCTCCCTTCGTTCTTTCCAAATAGCTGTTGAAAGGAACCTCACTAGCAACATCACTAGCAGACAAACTCTTCTCTCCTGAACAGCTGTAAACACCGGTGTGGCTGTTTTTCTAACGCCATCAGCTGAATGAACTCTTCCCAGGCTCCTGTAGTTGCTGGCCTTTGTGTGAGGGCGTGCAAAACTTCCCAGTAGGCAAGATTGTGTATGAGATGATGTCACCATGTAACAGCGAAAAAGGCTGGAATTCCAATTCCAATTTCAGGCAGCTACGTAACACCCTAAAGGAAAGAGAAAAACAAAAAAAAGGTCCCCTTTAAGAGGGAATTGGTCCCCCCTTTATTGCAGTAACAGCCTCTACCCTTCTGCTAAGGCTTTACACAAGATCTTGGAACATTGATGGGAGGATTTGATTCCATTCAGCCACAATAGCATTAGTGAGGTCAGGTGATTAGTTCTAGATCACTTCAACTCATCCTAAGGGTATTGGATGGAGCTCTATACCACCAGAGAACGCACCTCCAATTCTCTACAGCCCAGTGCTGGGTAGTTTTATACCCCTCTATACCCCTCTGACACATTGGGCCTGATGACGTTAAGCTCATATACAGCTGCTCCAGAACATCCCATTCTATTAGTCAGTGCTGTTCTATAGAGATTTGACAAGCTGTTTGTGCACCTGTGTCAGCCATGGGTGCACCTTAAAGTAGCCGAATTCACTCATTACAAGGGGTGTGGATACTTTTGGACATGTAGTGTATTTCTTGCTTCTTTTGTAGTCATTGCTCTGTGCTGATTTAACGCTGTCAGTGAATTTTGACATGGAATCAGTGCATTGGTATGTGGAAATCATGTGTATCAATGAGCTGAACAGGTCCCTTCGTGTATGCCGATGTGCTGGACTATAAAAACCTGCGGGAGCTGGTGGTGAATAACCGGATCACGTGGTTGGTGCATTACAGTGCCCTGCTGAGTGCTGTGGGAGAGGCCAACGTCACACTAGCCAGGACCATCAACATCACAGGTGAGTTGGTTTAAGAAAACTGCAGCAACTTTATGCTTTATTGGAGCCCTGACAGCGTTAAAAGATACGTTTTAAATCCCACAAACGGGGAAGTTCCACCTCTGCATTTAACCCATCCATGAAGTGAAACACCACATACAAACTAGTGAATACACACACTAGGGGGCAGTGAGCACACTTGCCCAGAGTGGTGGGCAGCCCTATCCACAGCGCCCGGGGAGCAATTGGGGGTTAGGTGTCTTGCTCAAGGATACCTCAGTCATGGACTGTCGGCACTGGGGATCAAACCGGCAACCTTCCTGTCACAGGGCCAGTTCCCTAACCTCCAGCCCACGACTGCCCCCAGAAGAGGAGTTTGGGGAAAGAAATCTAATTTATACAGTTTTCCATCTTTGCTCCAAATGTAGTCAATCAGCCAAGACAAGTTTGCCTACTTAGTTTTGCACTGGAGCTACAAGGCTAATGTAACTAACAAGTAATAGAAGCCAGAGACATTATAAAGGAGGAAAGGACACTGGTTAAAATATGAATGGGAAAACTTATAGCGCTCAACATGGCATCTGTTTATGGAGAAAGCACCGCCCTTGAAGAAATAGAGCCATTCAGCTCGCTGTTTCAGCTACAAGTGGGAACGCCCTCTTGTTGTAGGCATTTGAGCAATCGAAGAGGCCAGAACAAGCTGAAAAATCATTTATTTGAGCCAAATGATACAAACTATTTAAGCTGCTTTGGTCCAATTTTATCCAATTTGGTCCAATTTTTTTGTGATTTCAATTAAATTCATTATATTTGAAACATGAATATGGCTTCTGGTTTTGGTTTTGTAAGTTTTTACCCATTCAAAGAGGTAGGAGCAGCCTATATGAGTGGAAATAACCGCCTGGCGCCTTTGCCACGACGGCCACTGTGTGGACAGACTTTCCTGTAATGACTTTGTAGAAGCCTATACTCCGTCAAGAGCTACTGGTTTTGTTATGTAGTGGTCTTCTCATAATGGCAAAGTACTTATGAGGCAAATTGAAACTATATTTGGGTTAAGAGGAAAATCTATTTATTGCAGAATTCTTCTTTTAAGGCATTTATCTTGAACGTCCGTGGAAATTGTCCCTGTATCCTGTATGTCTCAGTATGTGCTGATGTCCTAGTATAGGCTAAAAAATATCAGCGAAAACACAGATCTACAGATTTCTAAAGCCACTTTCCTCCCATTTTCGCCAGAAAACCTTTCCTCAAAAGTTGAACAGTTTCTTGTAAAATGTCTCTGAACGGTCGACTGTTTTACGAGGCTGAAGTCGCTTCTCATTCGCCAGTTTGTCTTCGAATTTTCCCATTCCACCTTAAATTCTGACTGAGGTGCCTAATATTTTTCAGAATTTAGTGTGTCCACTAAAACTGCAGGGATATTTATCCACATCTTTGAAGTTCAGTCTTAGAAGTTGACTGCTTCTCACTGTCCAAGTAATCCCAAGGACACTCAGTGATGTTAAGTTCTGGACTCTGAGGTGGTCAGCCTGTTGTTCTGAGAACACCAGAAGCTTTTCTATTTGATTTGCACATTTTTCTCAGTGAGGTTCTTCTTGAACAGCTACACATCCTTTCAGACCCACAGCGCTGAGTTGTCTTCTCACAGCGGAAGGATGGACAGAAACACCTGTGGATGTTTTCAGATCTGAAGCAGCTTCATTTTCTCCTCTCTCTCAAAGATGAAAGCTGGAAGTGCTGTTTATCTGATGGGGACAGTAATGGTGGTCTACCAGGTCTTTTGCGGTTATTAGGGGTCCCATTTTCTCTCAACAGCAGTGTCAATCTCTTCAGAAATATCTCCTGAAGGATGAATAACTTTCACTTGAAATGAAATAAGTGAAGGGTGGTCTCTAACATTTGCTTAGTACTCCCCCCCCATACCCTGTACTGTATATAGAATGTGTACATATGAGCATGTCTTTTATCTGTTTTCATCTTTCTCCTCTCCTTTTCTCAACCCACTCCACTCCTCTTGTCTTCTCTCATCTGTTTCTCTCCTCTCCTCTCCTCTCCTCTCACCTCCTCTCCTCTCAGGTTTGCATAATGTTTTAGATCTGGCTCTGGAGAATTGTCTGCGTCTCTTTGTGCCCAGCACCATTGGGGCATTTGGGCCTTCCTCCCCCAGAGACCCTGCCCCCGATCTCTGCATCCAGAGGCCTCGGACAATCTACGGCGTCTCCAAAGTACACGGAGAGCTGATGGGCGAGGTCAGCATTTTCACTCTACCGCTTTTGTTTGGAATCACCGTACAAAAGTTTCAAAAATGTTGTGGCAGATTAATTTATACAATTATTATAACGTATTTTGTGATTCAGAGGTTTCAAATAATTCGGGATAATAAGAAAACAGAACATAGCTGAAGATAATGAGCAGAACTTGTCTGAGAAACTTGTACACCATCAAGAGGTTTCAACAAAATTCATGTCTCATTATCATCATCTATGCTGATCACATCTTGAGTGGGTATCTTGACAGAAGATTATCATACATAGAAAATTACATTGAAATAATCGACTTAAATCGACATTATGTTGAGATTTTTTGTATATAAAATAGCAAAAAGTATGAATATGACGAGTGCTTCCAAACTTTTAAAAGATACTGTGCGGTGAAGTCACATCTCACACATCACACATTTCACACAAGATTCATACATTATGATGTTTGTTATGTGGCAATGATGTTGTAAACGTTAACCTGTTGCTATCAGTATCTCCACCATAAATATGGCTTGGATTTCCGCTGCCTGCGTTATCCTGGAGTTATCTCGGCCACAACGAAGCCCGGCGGAGGCACCACAGGTAACAGCAAATGTTCACCCACTCACTGAACTCACTCGATGCTGTATTTGTCCTGTCATTCCACACCATCTTCTGTTCGGTCACTTAAATAAGGCAAATAAACGTAACATACAAGGGCTGAACCAACAGTTTAGTGTGTCAAAATAGACAAAAAAATCAACCGTACCCCCATGGATAGTTAATCAGCCAAGACATGCTGCTTGAAGTTTGCTTTCATTAGTTTTGCAATGGAGCTACACGGCTAATGTAGTTAACTAGTAATGGATACCAGAGATATAATAAAGGATGAGAGCGGTCACTGATTGAAAAAGCTTGTAACACTCAACACGTTGTCCGTTTACGGAGAAAGTCCTACCCATCAATAAAAGACTGGATAAGGCACTGGCCTCCTAAACCAGGGATTGTGGGTTTGAGTACTATTGGTTGGTGTAGTGTGTAACACTTCTACGCTGTAGACTGGGGTTCAATCCCTGGCCTGGGCGAGCACCCTACACTTCATCAAGTCCTTGGGCAAGACTCCTAACACCACCTTCACCTATCTGTGTGAAATTGCAAGTCACTCTGGATAAGAGCATCGGCCAAATGCCATAAATGTAAATGGAGCCGATACGCTTCATATCACTGCTGTCGGAACAAAACCTTGTATCTCCATTTTTGTCATTTTTCAGTTTTTGACGTAATTTGAAAATACCTATGGTCCTATATATTGTGCGTAAATTCCATGATGAATGGACCAACAGAAATGACTTAAAATGGCTTGGTGTCACGATTGGCCCCTCCCAGTCCTGTCCATCTGCGTTTGTTTTGGTTTTCTAGTCCTGCCCCCTCGTTTCATGACTCCACCTCCACCTGATTGTCTCCACCTGTGTTTGCACCTGTCCCTTGTTACCCTTGTGTATTTAAGCCCTGTGTTTTCCCCGGTCTGGATACTGGTCTTTGTTTAATACTCTGTCTGTGTTTGTTGGTGTTATATGCTGTGTTGTTTGTACTGGTGTTTGTTTGGTTCTGGTCTCTGTCATGTCTGTCCCCCGATCCATCCGTGTTGGCTCTATGACGCTGGACCATCTCGACCCTGATTTTGGATTTGCACTTAATAAATCTCGCTTATCTCAGCACGTCCGCCTCCTTGCTCCCCGTCACACTTGGAAAAAAAGTCTGGTTCCATTGCTGAACTTGTGTTGAGTTGAGATAATGCCTCAGCCTTTAGTGTCTAACACAGCCCTGTTTGATGAACTGTAGAATGTATCGCTTTATTGCACTCGTTACGTTTACATATTGTCACAATAAGGCAATAGATTATTACAGTTGCTCTTTAGTCGGTCTATGGCTTGCCTAGATTACACTGCCTTTCTCTCCTCAGACTACGCCGTTCAGATCTTTCATGATGCTCTCGGCAGCGGCCACCATGAATGCTACTTGCGCCCGCAGACACGTTTACCCATGATGCACATCTCTGACTGCCATCGGGCCACCATAGAGTTCATGCAAGCAGACGAGTGCCAGCTCTCCCTGCGCACCTACAACATCGCAGCCATAAGCTTCACACCTGAGGAGGTGGCAGCAGAGATCCGTAAACATGTACCACAACTGACGGTCACCTACAAACCCGACCCAGTCCGCCAGAACATCGGTATGAAGAAATGACAACATTAAGAAAAAGAATGATTGATTGATTGATGGGTGGATTCATTCATTCAGCCATCCATTCATTCATTCATTCATTCATTCATTCATTCATTCGTATGCCAAATGCATTGCCAAGCAGGGCTGCATGACATGTAGATGTTTATTATTCAGTATGGGTAGTTTTTTTTATATTATTAATGTAATTAAAGTACTACAATTGCATCCAAACCTTTAAACAGCCCATGTGAAGTTGCATGTTTTGTTCATTTTCAAAGTAAACATAAGTTACCGCATCCATACAGAGAATATGCTTAAATATCCCATTAACATATTGGGAAAAACATCTAATAGCAAGAATCTGTAAAAAAAAATTATCTGACAAAATGAACAATGAGCATAGAAACAAGGATGGTCATAATGTTATGCCTGATCGATATATAATGTATATGTTTGTGCATGTGTGTGTGTGTGTGTGTGTGTGTGTGTATATATATGTATGTACTGTATATATGCTACTTTGTACTGTCATAAGTGAGTAACTAGACTCCCACCCGGTTCCGTGAGCCCATTTCCAGCTAGTGCTCAAGCCTCTGCTGCTCATCCCAGATTGAGGAAGAGACATAATAATTTTTGTATAAATATCTCAAATGCACATTGTCAGTAAGGACATAAAGTTTGATTTCAATGATTGTTGTTGTCATCTTTTGTCAAGCATTGCTGCATGTATAGGTATAATAAGAACAGTGAAGGTTCACAGACTATACAGTGACTCACAGACTAATTGAAAAGCCGTTAATGTCTGATGTGTTTTGTCTTTTGGTCTATAGCGGACAGCTGGCCAATGCGATTCGACGACTCCAACGCTCGGCGGGACTGGGGCTGGAAGCCAGCCTACGGTCTCCCGGAGCTAGTCACGGACATGCTGGACCGTGTCCAGAACAAGAGGACCAACGCTGGCCTGCCTGTTAGCTAGCAGTTTGGCTATCTGCCTCTGACCACATGGATCACCATCCCCCACCACGCTCACGGTAAAGGGGGGCTGTGTCTTCAAACCTGGACTTTTCACATTATTCCAGCCACTGAGAGTCTTCAACATAAGCTAACCTTCTCATCAGAGACTAGCACTACCTGTGGATTCCTGACACTCACAGACACACACACATACACTTTCCGGCAGCCTCGGCCTTTCTCTGGGATTTACTCCCTAGAGAGTGGACCTTCTGTCCTGAGGGGAATGGGCAGAAACTTTGGGCGCTAGTTCTTTTTGCGTAACAACGTCATCATGACCTCCTGATTTCTCCGTCATCTTTCCCTTTCTCATAAAAGCTGTTACTGTAGCTCGCTGCAGTAGCTAGTGAAATGACTGACTAGCAGCCAGGCTAAACAACGCGTTTCTGCTAATGGGTTTGGCTAATTAGAAGCCAAGCTAAACAAAGCGTTTCTGCTAACGAGTTTGGCTAATTAGCAGCCAAGCTAAACAAAGCGTTTCTGCTAACGAGTTTGGCTAATTAGCAGCCAAGCTAAACAAAGCGTTTCTGCTAACGAGTTTGGCTAATTAGCAGCCAAGCTAAACACAATGTTTCTGCTAACGAGTTTGGCTAATTAGCAGCCAACCTAAACAAAGCATTTCTGCTAATGGGTTTGGCTAATTAGCAGCCAAGATAAACACAATGTTTCTGCTAATGAGTTTGGCTACTTAGCAGCCAAGCTAAACAAAGCGTTTCTGCTAATGAGTTTGGCTTATTAGCAGCCAAGCTAAACAGCGTTTCTGCTAATGAGTTTGGCTAATTAGCAGCCAAGCTAAACATAGCGTTTCTGCTAATGAGTTTGGCTAATTAGCAGCCAAGCTAAACAAAGCATTTCTACT
Source organism: Pygocentrus nattereri (assembly GCF_015220715.1). NCBI lineage: Eukaryota > Metazoa > Chordata > Actinopteri > Characiformes > Serrasalmidae > Pygocentrus > Pygocentrus nattereri. The sequence goes on along the minus strand of NC_051220.1, from coordinate 5,629,616 downwards.
AATGAGTTTGGCTAATTAGCAGCCAAGCTAAATACAATGTTTCTGCTAATGAGTTTGGCTACTTAGCAGCCAAGCTAAACAAAGCGTTTCGGTTAATGAGTTTGGCTAATTAGCAGCCAAGCTAAACAGTGTTTCTGCTAATGAATTTGGCTAATTAGCAGCCAAGCTAAACAAAGCGTTTCTGCTAATGAGTTTGGCTAATTAGCAGCCAAGCTAAACATAGCATTTCTGCTAATGAGTTTCGCTCATTAGCAGCCAAGCTAAACAAAGCGTTTCTGCTAATGAGTTTAGCTAATTAGCAGCCAAGCTAAACAGCGTTTCTGCTAATGAGTTTGGCTAATTAGCAGCCAAGCTAAACAAAGCATTCCTGCTAATGAGTTTGGCTATTTAGCAGCCAAGCTAAACAAAGCGTTTCTGCTAATGAGTTTGGCTAATTAGCAGCCAAGCTAAACAAAGCATTTCTGCTAATGAGTTTGGCTAATTAGCAGCCAAGCTAAACATAGCATTTCTGCTAATGAGTTTGGCTAATTAGCAGCCAAGCTAAACAAAGCGTTCCTGCTAATGAGTTTGGCTATTTAGCAGCCAAGCTAAACAAAGCGTTCCTGCTAATGAGTTTGGCTATTTAGCAGCCAAGCTAAACAAAGCATTTCTGCTAATGAGTTTGGCTAATTAGCAGCCAAGCTAAACATAGCATTTCTGCTAATGAGTTTGGCTACTTAGCAGCCAAGCTAAACAAAGCGTTTCTGTTAATGAGTTTGGCTAATTAGCAGCCAAGCTAAACAGTGTTTCTGCTAATGAATTTGGCTAATTAGCAGCCAAGCTAAACAAAGCGTTTCTGCTAATGAGTTTGGCTAATTAGCAGCCAAGCTAAACATAGCATTTCTGCTAATGAGTTTGGCTACTTAGCAGCCAAGCTAAACAAAGCGTTTCTGTTAATGAGTTTGGCTAATTAGCAGCCAAGCTAAACAGTGTTTCTACTAATGAATTTGGCTAATTAGCAGCCAAGCTAAACAAAGCGTTTCTGCTAATGAGTTTGGCTAATTAGCAGCCAAGCTAAACATAGCATTTCTGCTAATGAGTTTCGCTCATTAGCAGCCAAGCTAAACAAAGCGTTTCTGCTAATGAGTTTAGCTAATTAGCAGCCAAGCTAAACAGCGTTTCTGCTAATGAGTTTGGCTAATTAGCAGCCAAGCTAAACAAAGCATTCCTGCTAATGAGTTTGGCTATTTAGCAGCCAAGCTAAACAAAGCGTTTCTGCTAATGAGTTTGGCTAATTAGCAGCCAAGCTAAACAAAGCATTTCTGCTAATGAGTTTGGCTAATTAGCAGCCAAGCTAAACATAGCATTTCTGCTAATGAGTTTGGCTAATTAGAAGCCAAGCTAAACAAAGCGTTCCTGCTAATGAGTTTGGCTATTTAGCAGCCAAGCTAAACAAAGCGTTCCTGCTAATGAGTTTGGCTATTTAGCAGCCAAGCTAAACAAAGCGTTTCTACTAATGAGTTTGGCTAATTAGCAGCCAAACTAAACAAAGCATTTCTGCTAATGAGTTTGGCTAATTAGCAGCCAAGCTAAACATAGCATTTCTGCTAATGAGTTTGGCTACTTAGCAGCCAAGCTAAACAAAGCATTTCTGCTAATGAGTTTGGCTAATTAGCAGCCAAGCTAAACATAGCGTTTCTGCTAATGAGTTTGGCTAATTAGCAGCCAAGCTAAACAAAGCGTTTCTGCTAATGAGTTTGGCTAATTAGCAGCCAAGCTAAACAAAGCGTTTCTGCTAATGAGTTTGGCTAATTAGCAGCCAAGCTAAACATAGCGTTTCTGCTAATGAATTTGGCTAATTAGCAGCCAAGCTAAACATAGCGTTTCTGCTAATGAATTTGGCTAATTAGCAGCCAAGCTAAACATAGCGTTTCTGCTAATGAATTTGGCTAATTAGCAGCCAAGCTAAACAGTGTTTCTGCTAATGAGTTTGGCTAATTAGCGTCCAGGTTAAGCTAGGCTTTTCTCCCCGTCACCTTTGCTAAAAGAACATCTGGTTAAAGGAAAACAAGTGAAAATGCTGTCCTGACTAACGAGACGTTAGCAGAATCGAGTGAAGCTAATGTTGCGTGCTAAAGTGATCACAACCTCCCGACACCTCTGTCTTTTTCTCTCTCCCGTCAACTCATAATTCAGGGCCGCATCCACCTTTTCCCGTTTTCCCATTCTGCTTTCGCTCACAGTTGACAAATTCTGGTTGTCTTGGTCAGTTGGTTTGATTCGGCTGCTGCAGTGTACCCATTCCCTGTGACCTCAGAAAGCCGTCACTGGCCATCGGGCCGACGGTAACATTGTCTTAAGCGTGCTGACCAGAGTGCTGTGTTACCGGTGGGGATTTTTAGGGTTTGGCTCCGGGTGCTTCTCTTAAACCCAGTTGTTCCTCTTCACGATCTTATCTGGTTCGAGGCCTTATTTATTCATTCATTTATTTATTTGTTTTATAGCATTTTAAGGGCTGTAGACCTTCTATTAGCTTAGTTTGGTGGTGTGGTTTAGCTATATCAAGTTATATCATGGCCTGTGTATCTATATACTTCAGTTAGAGCATGCCAGCAAATGCAAAGACAAAATGAGACAGGAGTCAGACGGTCTTTATGCTCTTATAATGTAAAGGTATGTAAACAGGTGCCATCTAGTTCAGACCTACAGGCCTCTGTAACATATCGTGTCATACTGGATAAACACCAAAAAGCTGCCTTGTATCTCGCTGTTCCTCTTCCACTGGCAAAACGTCAGCCTTTCAGGCCAAAGTCCAAACTATTTCCTTCTGTTCTTCTGTCTGGTGGTTCTAAACGTGACTAGGATAATAGAAGTATCTCTTTTTTTTATTCAGTTTTCAAAGTAAATCTCACGCAAGCAAATGCGTGCTCTATCTTTTTTCTCCGTCTTGCTCTCGCCAATGGCTGGGTACAATGTAGACAGTCAATATCCATTTGTTGTGAGTCCAGCTCACGATAAGACAACACTGCAAAAGCAGTCAGACATCAAATCCTTATGCTGGCCCAGGCTAGGAGGCCAAACTAGAGAGCGCTGCGGCTGAGGTCAGTCCCATTTCAGGTCAGCCAGTTCAGAAGATGAACCTAATTCATGCAGTTCACAACCAACCAACCTGCTCAATATTGCAATTCAGAATCCGAGTGGCAGGATTCAGGCTGGAGCATCTCCCGGACAGCCTGAGAAGAGATGACGCTGAATCGGCCTCGGAGGAACACAAGACAGTCAACTTCACGTTGAAACACTCTCTCTGTCTTCATCAATGGGGTGTGATTTTTTTTTGGGGGGGGGGGCAAAATGTGTTGAAATAAGCCTTAATGCTCCATTAATGTTTCATCTTGAAGGCAAATCAGTTAAACATTCCCATGCCGAATTGGTGGACAATATTGCAGTGCAAGTTTATTTATCAGGAAAAAAAAAAAGAAATAAATTCTTTCGTTTCCTTAGAATGGTCTTTCTCTTTATTTTTGGATTGTCTATGCTCCAGACCAATAGCACGGGCCCTCGCAGGACAAGCAGCAGGGCCCGATCTCTAAAATGGTAAAACCTTTTATTTGGCCGAACAGCTAAATACTTTGTATGCTGAACTTATGAGATCCAAATATATAGTGTGATACAACCAGTTAGGTTAAAGTTAGGTTAAAGATGCTGGTGGGTGGGGTGGCACACCTTAAACCCTTTAATGTTCTGCTCAACCGTTTGGTAGAGCACATTTTGAGACACTATACGTGCCACAAAGTGCCGTCTCGACCACTCGGCATGAATATTATAAAAATCGTGGGGTCAAAAAAAACAAATCAAGCAAAAAAAAAACATCAATTGTTTTTATTATTGCCCAAACAAAAAACACAAAATATAAAATTCCCTTGCTGTTTTCATTAAACGCTATTTCATATAGCGAGCGAATACTTCTGGAGATATAGTGTATATGTAAGATACCTAACTGTCACGCTACTTTGCACTGTCATGAGTGAATAGCTAGGCTTCCTCTCCGTCCCTGTTCCGTGAGACCGTTTTCAGCTGGTGGACCTAATTAAAAGCTCAAGCCTCTGCTGCTCATACCGGATCGAGGAAGAGGAAGAGGCTGCCAATCATTTTTATACAAATATCTCAAATGCACATTGTCAATAAGGAAATAAAGCTTGGCTTCAATAGGTATTGCTGTCTATTGTCAAGCATTGTACACGTATGGTTATAACGCAAGTACAAAGTAAGTCGTAGTTATGAGAAAGTAAGTGATAACTATGAGATTAACTATGAGATGCTAATTCAGAATTTTGAGAGAGTCTCATTATGAGTCGCTAAGTCATAATTACGAGATGCTACGTCATACTTATGAGACAGTACTTCATAACCGTGGGATGCTAAGTCATAATCATGAGAAAGTCATAATCATGAGAGAAAAGGTCATAATTATGAGTTGGAGTCATTATTATGAACTGCTAAGTTATGATTATAAGAAAATAAGACATAAACATTAGAGAAAAGGTCATAATTTTGAGTTGGAGTCATTATTATGAGCTGCTAAGTCATAATTATGAGAAAGTAAGTTGTAACTATTAAATGCTAAGTCATAATTATGA
>NC_051220.1:5317500-5320000 GCF_015220715.1 Pygocentrus nattereri | reverse complement strand
CAATGATTCATCTACAGCCTCTGGGTCTGAAACACGCGCACACAATCACACATGCAGCTTCAAACCTATTTCAAAATTCAACAGTTGATGACTGCACTTTAAACACTGTCAAATCACAAATGATGTCTATACGCTTCACCTTGTTCTTTTAAGCTGGCCAACAAAGCTCGAGTAACGTTGGTCATGCATGCGACCGGAGCATTCTTACTGGTCAGCATAGACTCCAGTGCCTGTCGGAAAAACCCCAAATGCTTTAATGCAGAGTTTCTTGTCATGAGCAGCTACTGGTTACATTCACACACCCATTTAAAAGCCTGGAATCAATGTTGTCAATAATCTAAAATCAATCTGGTTACATATAAATGAAGATTTGATTCCAAATGCTGTTTATCTATGCGTAATAATAATAAAAAAGTGATGTATAATGGAAACATTTTCATTTCTACATCAAAAATTGGTATTTATCATAATTTATAATTGATATTTCTTGTATGTCTGAGGCCCATTCAAAACAATTAACACTTTGAGCGTATACAATGATTCTAATATGCTAGTTCTGTGTCCTTCATGGGTTTCAAATAATAAATAGGACGCTAGGAAGCTGTAAACAAACACAAAGGAATGTTAGATGCATCCAGAATGAAAAACAGAGACGTAAAATGACCGAAAAGCTGTATTGAGAATTATGTTAAAATAACACTGATGTTCAGATTCAATCAAATTCCAAAAGAGATCAAATCTCAAGGGAGATAACATGCAATTAAAAAATTACAGCATGTGTTCCTTTAACAGCTTCTTATTCGCAAAGATCTGGAAATATAATAAGCAAAGACAGAAAAGACACATTTGTTTAAAAACCCTGAGAGACCATGTGATGCGTTTGTGTCTGACCTGTTTTTTAATGGCTGGGTGTTTGATCTCCAGAAGAATACTTTGTGCCTCACTTTCCAGAAGAGCTGTCAACCACACAACAAAGAACATAAAGCAATGAAAGAGCCCTCATTAAACAGTAGCCCTCTCTGAATGCGGCTGCATGACTCTATACTGCATCATTTATCCTCACATGGGTCAAGGTCCCTGCTCCTCAGCAGAGCGGTCAGTCTCTTCAGTAAGTGCATGTCTTTGGCTCGCTCGCTCTTCTTATCACTGGACAAACCAGGAGAAGATCCACGTCAGAATGGGCATTGAAAACGTCTCAGATTTATGAGAGCAGCAATAAATAGAAGCAAATATTTGTAAATAACTACATATATTACTAAATGAACACCTGTGCTGGCTTAGATTTGAACTGGTCAACAATTTAACATAACAGACTGACTGAGAATGTCCACAGTGAAGCAAAGATATTCAAAGAGTAAGAGCTTTTGAAAATGATTCATTCTTCAAAAAATGGATATGAATAATGAAACAGCTTAATATTCTTAATATCCCTCCTCAAAAATAAAAACAGCAAAAGTATACGTGGATTCTGGACAGGATACTGGACAGTTAGTGTTCTCCTCCAAGCGTGTTAAGCAATGGCTAAATTGTGGCGCAATTGGACAAAATAAAAAGAAACAAACACGAATAATTTTTAAAAATGTATTAGTATTACTTATTATCTTTTTATTAGTATTTTGATCAACTTTTTACTTTATTTTATTCTGTTGGTTTATGTTTTCATTCTTGTTCCTTAGTTACGCAACTAATGTTCAAATTCTCTTACTACTGCTTTTTTTATTGTTTTGCTATTTTATTATTTCATGTTGTGAAGCACTTTGAGTTGCACTTGAAGTATGAAAGGTGCTACACAAAGTTCTTATTATTATTATTATTACTACTATCATTAAAACAGCAGAGCTGAAAAAAATGAATGAATCAGGACAAATTTATCATCTAACATTTTTATTATATAAGTTTCCATCCATCCATTTTCTAAGCCGCTTCTCCGTCAGGGTTGCGGGGGGTTGCTGGAGCCTATCCCAGCAGTCTTCGGGCGGAAGGCAGGATACACCCTGGACAGGTCGCCAGTCCATCGCAGGGCAGACAGACAGACACAGACAGTCACTCACAGCGAGGAGGGCCTAGGGGCAATTTAGCACGTCCAATCGGCCTGACTGCATGTCTTTGGACTGTGGGAGGAAACCGGAGAACCCGGAGGAAACCCACGCAGACACGGGGAGAACATGCAAACTCCACACAGAGAGGACCCCGGTCACCCGGCCAGGGAATCGAACCCAGGCCCTCCTCGCTGTGAGGCGACATCGCTACCCACCATGCCACCGTGCCGCCATTATATAAGTTTATTAGTCACTTATTTAGTGTGTCTATAAAGCCCTTTTGAGTTGAACTGGTTGCAACTTCTTCGTTAAGATCATTGCTGACTGTTTCATATCGTGGGCTGGAGGTTAGGGAACCAGCCTCGTGACCGGAAGGTCGCCGGTTCGATCCCCAGAGCAGACAGCACATGCCTGAGGTGTCCTTGAGCAAGACACCTAACCCCCAACTGCTCCCCGGGTGC